>NC_135958.1:60173852-60473852 GCF_053455715.1 Rhinoraja longicauda
GAACTGCAGATGCTGGTTTTCCAAAGCAGACACCGAGCTCTGGAGGAGCTCAGCAGGTCAGGCAGCATCTCTGGAGAACATGGATCGGTGACGTTTCGGGTTGGGACCCTTCTTCAGACTGATTGTAGCGGGGGTGGGTGGTGGCAGGGGAAAGAAAGCTGGACCCTTCAGACATTCTTCCATACTGAAAATGGAGCTCTGCTATTCAAGACAGGACTAACTCAATGCTTACAATGTATGTTAATGTAATAGTTTGATATGAAGGACATGGGCGCAGCGGTAGAGTTGCTGCCTTACAGTGCTTGCAGCGCCAGAGAGGCGGGTTCGATCCCGACTATGAGTGGTGTCTGTACGGAGTTTGTACGTTCTCTCCGTGACCATGTGGTTTTTCTCCGAGATCTTCGGTTTCCTCCCACACTTCATAGTTTTGTGGGTTAATTGGCTATTTGGTAGAAGTGAAAATTGTCCTTAATGTGCATAGGTAGTGTTAATGTGCAGGGATTGCTGGTCGGTAGAAACTCGGTGGGCCAAAGGGCCTGTTTCCACCCTGTATCTCTAAACTAAACTAAACTAAACTAAATTAAACATAAGATAGACACAAAATGCTGGAGTAAAAACAGAGGGACAGGCAGCATTTCTGGAGAGAAAGAATGGGTGACGTTTCGGGTCTGAAGAAGGGTTTCGACCCGAAACGTCACCCATTCCTTCTCTCCAGAGATGCTGCCTGTCCCGCTGAATTACTCCAGCTTTTTGTGTCTATCTTCGGTTTAAACCAGCATCTGCAGTTCGTTCCTAAAGGAAACATAAACAGTTTACTATACATTCCTGGCTCTCCTTAATTGACTTAATCAAGATGGTTTCTAACCCATTTCGGGAATTTCTAATCTCAGTCTGTATTTTACTCCTCCTCGTTTCTCTGCTTCATTAAATTTGGCTTCCCTCCCAGCCTGCTTGTTTCACAGAGCCATGCCCCTGTCTGCCTCTCTTTCATTTCTCCCTCTTCACAGACTGACAGGGATCAAAGGACTTTCCCCGCACAATGGGCAGGAGATGTTTTCCAATTAACCTGGCCGAGCTAATGATTTTTTTTATTGTGCACTCTCTGCTGAAAGCAATTTCCAAGTAACATATTAATCACTTCTCTTTGTTTGTTAATCAATTTTGTAAAGAACGCCAGCTTAAAAGGAAATGTTTTAAGAATCTCCTCTCTGGAAAAAAATAGTTAGAAATGCTAACCTAAGACAATCCCAAAATTGGAAACATGTTGTACTCCTGAATATCATACACTTCAATAAACTCAAGTGCATTGACTGAAAAGTATTAAAAGCAGTGGTGTTTCAATTGGATCGTGATTATGCTTGATCAGTCTGTATCACATCTGCTCAATGTCCATCACTGGTAGGTAGGAAGGAACTGCAGATGCTGGTTTACACCGAAGATAGACACAAAGTGCTGGACTAACTCAGCGGGTCAGGCAGCATCTCTAGAGAAAAGGAATAGGTGACGTTTTGGGTCGAGAAGGAGAGGATTCTGAAGAAGGATTCTGAAGAAACGTTTCGACCCGAAACATCGCCTATTCCTTCTCTCCAGAGATGCTGCCTCATCCGCTGAGTTACTCCAGCATTTTGCGTCCATCATGGGTATCTGTTGGCCATTATCAGTCAATATTCCCCTTCCAAAAAAACCCATAACTTCATATAAAATAGAAGATAAATAAGCAGTAATTGGCCGTTTCGGCTTTGTTCATGCTATGCCTTTAGAATAAGAGTATGGTTGTTCTTCTCTGTGTCACTTGCTTCATTAATCCATATTCTTTAATATTCTTTGAAATATTTCCATTATTCAATCCGCCATGTTTTTTAAAATCAGATTGAGGTCTTCCTGAGCACTTTGTTCTAATTCTCCCCATATTTTGATGGTTCTTAGCATACATGGGTTCCAACAAAATAAAAAGATAAGAGGTGCTGGAGTAACTCAGCCGGTCAGGCAGTATATCTGGAGAACATGGATAGATAACATTTCGGGTTGTGACCCTTCTTCAGATTGATTGTAGGGGGGTTGGGTGGGGGGCGGGGGAGAAAGCTATAAGAGAGGAGGGGCCGGACAAAGAATGGCAGGTAAGAGGTAAATGCAGTAGAGGAGGTTATTTAATCGCCAGATGGTTGGACATAGGCCAGAGATGAAAAGACAGAAGGTGAGTGACAAAAGGATTGAAGAGTTGCAAATTGTGAAGCCAGCCCTCTCCGTGGCAGAATGAAACATAGAAACATAGAAAATAGGCGCAGGAGGAGGCCATTTGGCCCTTCGAGCCAGCACCGCCATTCATTGTGATCGTGGCTGATCATCCACAATCAGTAACCCGTGCCTGCCTTCTCCCCATATACCTTGATTCCGCTAGCCCCGAGATCTCCAACTCTCTTTTAAATTCATCCAGTGAGTTGGCCTCTACTGCTATCTGTGGCAGACAAATCCACAAAGTCATAACTCTCTGGGTGAAAAAGTTTTTTCTCATCTCAGTTTTAAATGGCCTCCCCTTTATTCTTGGACTGTAGTCCCTGGTTTTGAACTCCCCCAACATTGGGAACATGTTTCCTGCATATAGCTTGTCCAGTCCTTTTATAATTTTATATGTTTCTATAAGATCCCCTCTCATCCTTCTAAATTCCAGTGAATACAAGCTCAGTCTTCCCAATCTTTCCTCATATGACAGTCCCGCCATCCCGGCGATTAATCTCGTGAACCTAAGCTGCAGTGCTTCAATAGCAAGGGTGTCCTTCTTCAAATTAGGAGACCAAAACTGCACACAATACTCCAGATGTGGTCTCACCAGGGCCCTATACAACTGGAGAAGGACCTCTTTACTCCTTTACTCAAATCCTCTCGTTATGAAGGCCAACATGCGATTAGCTTTCTTCACTGCCTGCTGTACCTGCATGTTTACTTTCAGTGACTGGTGTACAAGGACTTCCCTTTTTCCTAATCTGACACCGTTGAGATAATAATCTGCCTCCTTATTTTAGCCACCAAAGTGGATAACCTCACATTTATCTATATTATACTGCATCTGCCATGCATCTGCCCACTCGCTCAACCTGACCAAGACACCCTGCAACTTCCTAGCATCCTCTTTGCAGTTCACACTGCCACCCAGCTTTGTGTCATCTGCAGATTTGCTAGTGTTACTTTTAATTCCGTCATCTAAATCATTAATATATATTGTAAATAGTTGCGGCCCCAGCACCGAGCCTTGCGATACTCCACTTGGCACTGCCTGCCATTCTGAAAGGGACCCATTTATTCCTTCTTTGTGTCCTGTCTGCCAACCAATTCTCTGTCCATGTCAATACCCCCAATTGTGCTGTAATTTTGCCCTCTAATCTGTGCGTGACCTTATCAAAGGCTTTCTGAAAGTCCAGATACACTACATCCACTGGCTCTCCTTCATCCATTTTACTTGTCACATCCTCGAAAAATTCCAGAAGATTAGTCAAGCAGGATTTTCCCTTCATAAATCCATGCTGACTTGGACCGATCCTGTTACTGCTAACCAAATGCGCTGCTATTACTTCTTTAATAATTGACTCCAGCATCTTCCCCACCACTGATGTCAGGCTAACTGGTCTATAATTTCCCTTTTTCTCCCTCGCTCTTTTCTTGAAAAATGGGATAACATTAGCTATCCTCCAATCCACAGGTACTGATCCTGAATCTATAGAACATTGGAAAATGATCACCAATGCATCCACAATATCTAGAGCCACCTCCTTGAGTACCCTGGGATGCAGATCATCAGGCCCTGGGGATTTATCAGCCTTCAGTCCCATCAGTCTACCCAATACTATTTATCGCCTAATGCAAATTTCTTTGACTTCCTCTGTCCCCCTAGATCCTCCGTCCTCTAGTATATCTGGGAGATTGTTTGTGTCTTCCTTAGTCAAGACAGAACCAAAGTAGATGTTCAACTCTTCTGCCATTTCCTTGTTCCCGATAATAATTTCACCCGTTTCTGCCTTCAAGGGACCCACATTTGTCCTTAGTAATCTTTTTCTCTTAACATACCTAAAGAAGGATTTTACTATCCTTCTTTATATTCTTGGCCAGCTTACCCTCATACTTCATCTTTTCAGCCCGTATTGCCCTTTTTGTTACCTTCTGTTGTCCTTTGAAAGTTTCCCAATCTTCTGGCTTCCCGCTACTCTTTGCTATGTTATACATCTTTTCTTTTAGTTTTATTCCATCCCTAACTTCCCTTGTCAGCCACGGTTGCCTCTTACTCCCCTTAGAATCTTTCTTCCTCTTTGGAATGAAATGATCCTGCATCTTCTGGATAATGCCCAGATATTGCCATTGCTGTTCCACCGTCATTCCTGCTAGGATCCTTTTCCAGTCGACCTTGGCCAGTTCCTCTCTCCTGCCATCGTAGTCCCCTTTGTTCAACTCCAACACTGACACTTCTGATTTAACCTTCTTCCTCTCAAATTGCAGATTAAAACGTATCATGTTATGGTCACTACCTTTACCTTGGGTTCCATTATTAAATCTGGTTCATTAAACAACACTCAATCCAGAATTGCCTTCTCCCTGGTAGGCTCCAGAATCCATCTTGGAGGCACACTACAAACTCCCTTTCTTGGGGTCCAGAACCAACCTGATTTTCCCAGCCTACCTGCATATTGAAATCTCCCATAACCACAGTGGCATTACCTTTGTTACATGCCAATTTTAACTCCTGCTGCAACTTGCACCCTATATCCAGGCTACTGTTTGGGGGCCTGTAGATAACTCCCATTAGTGTCTTCTTACCTTTACAATTCCTCAATTCTATCCACAGCGACTCTACATCATCAGTCCCTATGTCACCCCTCGCAACAGACTGAATTTCATCCCTCACCAACAGAGCTGCCCCACCTCCTCGGCCCACCTGCCTGTCCTTTCTATAGGACGTACAACCCTGAATATTCAGTTCCCAGTTCCGATCCTCCTGCAGCCACGTCTCTGTAATCCCCATAATGTCATATCTACCAATCTCTAATTGAGCCTCAAGCTCATCCACTTTACTTCTTATACTTCGCACATTCATATATAATACTTTTAATCCATTACTCACCTCACCTTTCATATCGATTCCTATTTCACTTGGCCCGTTAATTCTGGTGTCTTTTTTAACTTTTCCAATACTCTCTTTCCCTTTAACCACATCCTTGTATTTCCAATTTGTCTCCCCCCCCCCCCCCCCTCCTCCCCCAACTATTTAGTTTAAACCCACCCATGTAGCAGTGGCAAACCTGCCTGCCAGAATGCTGGTCCCCCACCTGTTAAGGTACAACCCGTCCCTTTTGTATAATTCACCCTTACCCCAAAACAGATCAATAGACAATAGACAATAGACAATAGGTGCAGGAGTAGGCCATTCAGCCCTTCGAGCCAGCACCGCCATTCAATGCGATCATGGCTGATCACTCTCAATCAGTACCCCGTTCCTGCCTTCTCCCCATACCCCCTCACTCCGCTATCCTTAAGAGCTCTATCCAGCTCTCTCTTGAAAGCATCCAACGAACTGGCCTCCACTGCCTTCTGAGGCAGAGAATTCCACACCTTCACCACTCTCTGACTGAAAAAGTTCTTCCTCATCTCCGTTCTAAATGGCCTACCCCTTATTCTTAAACTGTGGCCCCTTGTTCTGGACTCCCCCAACATTGGGAACATGTTTCCTGCCTCTAATGTGTCCAATCCCCTAATTATCTTATATGTTTCAATAAGATCCCCCCTCATCCTTCTAAATTCCAGTGTATACATGCCCAATCGCTCCAGCCTTTCAACATACGACAGTCCCGCCATTCCGGGAATTAACCTAGTGAACCTACGCTGCACGCCCTCCATAGCAAGAATATCCTTCCTCAAATTTGGAGACCAAAACTGCACACAGTACTCCAGGTGCGGTCTCACCAGGGCCCGGTACAACTGTAGAAGGACCTCTTTGCTCCTATACATTCCATTGGCTTTCTTCACTGCCTGCTGTACCTGCATGCTTCCTTTCATTGACTGATGCACTAGGACACCCAGATCTCGTTGAACTCCCCCTCCTCCTAACTTGACACCATTCAGATCCCAGTGGTCTAAGAATCTAAATCCCTGTCCCCTGCAACAACTCCTCAGCCACACATTCAGATCCCCTATCTCCCTTTTCCTGCCCTCACCAGCATGAGGAACTGGAAGCTCCTGTGGTTAGACCTTTCACAGCATCTTTGGCCTCAAGATGACCTTTGAACATAGACCACAGAAGAATACAGCAGTGGAACAGGCCCTTCGGCCCACAATGTCCAGGCTAAGCATGAAGCCTCCTCTGCCTGCACGTGATCCATATCTCTCCAATCCCTGCATATCCATGTGCCTATCTAAAAGCCTAACTTAAATGCCACTATCGTATCTGCCTCTGCCACCACCCCTGGCATCACACTCCAGGCACTCACCGCCCCCTGTGTAAAAACCTTGCCTTGTCCATCTTAAGTAGGACTGCAACAAGATGGATTAGATCGGGAATATACCCTTAGCTTTGGAGAGGGCCGCAGAGTCCAATGGCTGTGCAGAAGAAGCTGTTCTTGAATCGAGTGGTAAGTGCTTTCAAGTTCATGTACATCCTGCCCAAATGGAGAGGGGGGGAAGAGGGGATGACCGCACTCTGCGTGGTCTCTGGTTATGCCCGCTGTATTCCTGAGGCAGCGTGAAGTGCAGGTGGAGTCGATGGTGGGAAGCCAGGCCTGTGTGATGGACTGGGCTACATCCACAACTCTCTGCAATTTCTTGCCGTCTTGGACAGAGCTGTTGATAAAACCAAGTTGTGGTGCACCCCAATAGGAGGCTTTCTACAGAGCACCTATATAATGTTTTTCTATATTTTCTTGGCCTTCATGAGAGGAATAAATATAAGCTGTTGTTACAATAAATTAATATATTTTTTAAGGATTGTGAAATATTACCACTTTTTTAATTACACTTGACTTCTTTCAAAAAGGTTTTAGGTTTACTTTTATTATTGTCACATGTACAGTGAAAAGCTATGTTTTGCATGCTGGCTAATCAAATCAGATGATACTATACGAAAATATAATCATGCCAAACTCGCTTGGGCAGCTTACATTGAAACTCTAACTTCAAGTAACTCTTGCATTCTGCCCCCCCCCCCCCTCTCTTCCCTCTTCCCCACCCACCCCCCACTCCCCATCCTAATCGTTCTCCCAGTTCAACTGATCGCATCCTTGTATCCCTCTTGTTATCACACCTTCCATAGCCAACAACAATTGGCCATTATGGACTCCACTCTTCCTGAGGTCAGCCCTGATTTGTTGTCGGCCCTGATTTGTTCTTGCCTTATTCCCCCCCTACCCCGCTCCACCACCTCTACTTTCAGTCTGAAGAAGGTTCTGACCAAAAATGTCACCTATTCCTTTTTCTCCAGAGATGCTGCCTGACCCGTTGAGTTACTACAGCATTTTGTGTCTATCTTCGGTGTAAACCAGCATCTACAGTTCCTTCGTACCAGTGATGGACATTGAGCAGATGTGATACAGATAGACCAAGCTTCAATCTATCTCGAGCACAATAGGTTGAGCGAGATGAATGATACAGAATGATACAGAGTGCAGAATATCGTTTTCATCTTTATAATGCAAAAACTGGTAGTATTGGGGCGGCATAGTGGCGCAGTAGTAGAGTTGCTGCCTTACAGCGCCAGAGATCCGTGTTCCATCCTGACTGCGGTTACTGTCTGTACGGAGTTTGTACGTTCTCCCTGTGACAGCGGGGTTCTTTCCCAGGTGCTCCAGTTTCCTCCCACACTCCAAAGACGTACAGGTTTGTAGGTTAATTTCGGTAACCTTCGGTAAAAATTGTAATTTGTCCCTAGTGTCTTGGATAGTGTGAGTGTACGGGGTGATCACTGGTCGCCTTGGATTTGGTGGGCAGAAGGGCCTGTTTCCATGTTGTATCTCTAATCTAAAGGTATATTTAAGAACCAATCAACCATTTTAAATACTGCCAGCACTGAGCCAGTGTTTCATGAGGAGGAGAGGGATGATGTTTGGCCACTTATTATCCAAGGTTTTAACACTGTCACAAGTCCCGTGACCATGAAGTGATGCTATCTGAAATAGATCTCTCTTCTGCAATGCCTCTTGTATCTGACTGATGCGTTACTGATGAATATTGTCAGAGGCTGTAAAAAAAAACAGAATCTCCAAGGTGATGCTTTGCCACCATCAAACAATAAGCATCTAAATTGTCCACAATTCCCAACCAAGCATGCACAGCTTAACAACTCAAAAAGAAGTGCCGACTGAGTCCGAGAAACACTATTGAGAGCCACGTTTTTATTCTTTAAGATTAGATTACCTCTGTGATTCCAACCTTGCATCTGAAAAATATTTAAGATGACTGCTGAAAATGGGTTAATACTTTTAAAGATTGAATAGATATCCCAGTGCAGCTGAGTATCTTGAGAAGAGATGATTGCAGGTTTGAGGTGCTGAAATCCTGCAGGATTTGTGTGGTTGTTGAGAGGCAAGTGTGTTACTTATCTCTAACTATATTAATATAAAGGTAAGGAACATAATGCCAAACTATATACGATATCAGCCTCCAGTGCTATCTGCAGCAATTGCAATTTAATCATCAAATCATCAAAGAGAAAGTGTAGTGTGAATTCTGCTGATCTTGTAGTCTGCTGTAGGATTAAAACAAGCCATGCATTAAAACTGTTCATTAATTAGGGACATTCATTAATTAAAGACATTTAATTTAAACAGTCTCTGAATTTTATCCGCACTTTATATTTGTAAATTGAGTAAAGTAAAAAGGCAATCTGTGGGATTTTAAGTGAATTTTGCCCATCTGTTCATTAAAGCAAGTTTCATTTCTGGATCAGACTACGAGAACCAGCGAAAGGTCTGTCACAAAGTCACCCTGTGTCGCAGAATATATGTTTGCAAATGCTGCCGTTTCTGTAGCGCAGGCTTAATGCCAGTAACGAACACAGTAATTCAATGTCGGAACAAGCGACTGCTGATGGTGGTTCGCACAAAAAGGCACAAAGTGTTGAAGTAACTCAGCAGGTCAGCCAGCATCTCTGGAGTCAAGAGTGTTTTATTATCATGTGTCCCAAGCAGAACAATTAAATTCTTACTTGCAGCAGCATATCCAACAGAATATGTAAACATGGAAAAAAAGTTCAGTGTATAAAATATATATATATATATTTATATATGTGTGTGTCTGGGAAAATAACTGCAGATGTTGGTACAAATCGAAGGTATCACAAAATGCTGGAGTAACTCAGCAGGTCAGGCAGCATCTCTGAAGAGAAGGAACGGACCCAGAGATGCTGCCTGACCTGCTGAGTTACTCCAGCATTTTGTGATACATATATATATATATATATATATCCATACTGACACACATGCATAATACACACACACACATGTGTGTAACAAAACCAATGCCCCCAAGTCTATGTAGTTCAGAGTTTATTTGGAGGTTGTAGTGTTTAATAAGCTGATGGCTATTAAAGAATATGGATAGGTGATAGGTAAAGAAGAGTGTAAAGGACCCTTCTTTAGACTGATGATCAGTGGTCATGTGTCCTGTCTAGTGCCAGTAATGAACTCTTTCTGCAGTGCACAAAAGAGGGCAATCAACAATGCCCGGCTCATTGACCCCACATTTGGTTGCTGTGGTAGGTCTTGGCCAATATGGTTGTCGGTTTGACACTCAGTGACTCTCTCGTGCACACTTTTCCATAGTAATAATTAAAAACTGAAGGAATGGGATGTAGTCATTGAGTTTTATTTAGTGTATAGTTTTGTTTATTGTCATGTGTAGCGAGGTACAGTGAAAAACTTTTTTTCTGCGTGCTATCCAGTCATTGGAAAGACCATACATGATTACAGTGAAGCTGCATCAAATGATAATAATGGGCGGCACAGTGGCACAGCGGGAGAGTTGCTTCCTTACAGCGCTTGCAGCACTGGAGACCCGACTTTGATGCCGATTAGAGGTGCTGTCTATACGGAGTTTGT
This sequence comes from Rhinoraja longicauda, assembly GCF_053455715.1. NCBI lineage: Eukaryota > Metazoa > Chordata > Chondrichthyes > Rajiformes > Arhynchobatidae > Rhinoraja > Rhinoraja longicauda. Next base: position 60,183,923 of record NC_135958.1, read on the forward strand.
ACGTTCTCCCCGTGACCTGCGTGGGTTTTCTCTGAGATCCGCGGTTTCCTCCCACACTGCAAAGACGTACAGGTTTGTTGGTTAATTGGCTTGGTAAATGTGAAAAATGTCCCTAGTGTGTGTGGAATAGTGTTAGTGTGCGGGGATCGCTGGTCGACGTGGACCTGGTGGGCCGAAGGGCCTGTTTCCACGCTGAATCTCTAAACTAAACTAAACTAAAGCTGTCTATAGTGTACAGATCCAGATACAGGATCAGTACGGTTGATTAGCAGTAACAGTAATTGATTGATTGAAAGATACAGCAAGGAAACAGATCCTTTGGCCTACCGAATCCATGCTGACCATTGATCTCCCGTTCACACTAGTTCCGCTTTCTCATCCACTCTTTACACACTGGGGGGTAAATTCCTAAGTGGCAATTAACCTACAAACCCGCACGTCTTTAGGATGTGAGAGTAAACTGGAGCACACAGAGGAAACCCACGCGGTCACAGAGACATGTAAACTCCACAAAGGCCGCACACAAGTTCGAGAATGAACCTGGCTTTCTGGCTCTGTGAGGCAGCAGCTCTACCTGCTGCACCACTGTGCCGAAAACCTAAATATAAAGCCTTCAACAAGGCTTCTTAGACGGAGATGGAGCAACCCTAACCTCCTGGGGAGAATGAGGTTGTATTTATCGTATCAGGAGCATAGGTTTACACAAATGTGCAGGGTGGGTGCTAAGATATCAATTTTAGGAACCAAAGCACGGAAAGGCATTTCCCCACAGCTTTACTTGTTTCCATACTTATCACAATATAGAAGGCAGCTATTTACACAATGGAATCTATGTGAATAAATAATGGACACAGAGTGCTGGAGTAACTCATTGGGTCAGGCAGCATCTCAGAAGAACATTGACAGGTGACGTTTCGGGTTGGGACACATCTTCCGGCTAATTTTAGTGGGGGTTGGGGGGAGAAATCAGGAAGAGAGGAGCGGCAAGACAAACTCCAGCAAGTAACAGGTGAATACAGATGAGGAGGGTTTTTGATATGCAGATGGTTGGAAAAGACAGGTGTGAGACAAAAGGATTGAAGAGTTGCGAATTGTGAAGCTAGAGGAAGGAATGTAGGTGGAAGGGGAGGGGAGAAATAGGTGCAGGTTCGGGTGCGGCACAGAGAAGGGGGGGAAACAGGGGTGTGGAAGGGTGGGGCAGTTTGCAGTCACCTAAAATAGGGGAGTTCAGTGTTCATGCCATCGGCTCACATAATCTATGTGAGTCTTCTGTAATTTTTTGTTGTGCTAGTTTAGCAGTAATACTGTATAAGCAGGTCAGGTAGCACTTGTGGAAAGAGAAACAGACTTAACATGGAGACCAGAGAAACTGCAGATGCTGGAATATGCAGTCTCTTGTGCCTGGGTTTCGCTGCTCCACTGCGGAATCTCCTCAAGGTATGCCTACTTTGAAGAAGTTCTCCTCCTCTCTCCGCTGGGACTTGCCAGAGACGCTGGCTCACGGCTCCCCCTCTGTGATTCCTGCTGCTCTCTCGCTCCTCAACCATGTTCTGATCCAGACTCACTCCTGCAGCCTCTGATTCCTGACCCGCTGAGTTCCTCCAGCTGTTTGTTTTCTTTTTGCAACAGATTTTACAGTACAGGTTGAAATCCCTTTGCAAGATTTGCTGAGTATTTCCAGCATTTTCTGCCTCCTCCTTCACTCAGCCAACGTCTGCATTTTAAAACATTTCCAATCGCGTTTAACTTATTGTTCAGTCCAATGGTAAATCCTGAGATTCTTAATTTATGATTATCTTTCACTCATTCAGAAGGAGGCTGCTTGGCCAGTAGATCTACGCCAACTCCCAAGGGCGCAGAAAAAAGGACACCAAGTGCTGGAGTAACTCAGCGGGTCAGGCAGCATCTGTGGAGGACATGTATAGGTGATGTTTCGGGTCGGGACCCTACCTCTGTCTGATTGTCAGGATGGTAGGGGAGAAAGCTGAAAGAGGCCACAATCAGTCTGACCCGACTAATGAACCCAAAACGTCACCTCTGCATGTTCTCCAGAGATACTCATACCTTCATAAGTTATAGGAGCAGAATTAGGCCATTCGGCCCAACGAGTCTACGCCGCCATCCAATCATGCCTGATCTATCTTTGCTCGAGAGGAGAACTACTCCAAAGTAGGCCTACCTTGAGGGAATTTTGCAGCGGAACAGTGCTTTAGCGAAGTTCCCCTCTCTAATCACCCATCACTTGCATGACTCCACCTCTCTCCCAGCTTTCATCCCCCACGCCACAACATTCAGTCTGAAGAAGGGTCCACACCCGAAACATCACCTGTCCATGTTCTCCAGAGATGCTGCCTGAGTTACTCCAGCACTTGGTGTCTTTTTTTGTAAACCAGCATCTGCAGTTCCTTGTGTCTTCATGTTATCAACGTCTCATTGCTGTCACTGCTGGAGAAGTATCCTGGTTCCATGATCCGGCAAGGCTCACTATTGGGACATTATATCAAGAAATAATCATTCGATCATTACACAGATAGAGGCCATTTGACCCATCAAGTCTCTGTTGGTGCACAAAAGAACAATCCTATCAGATCCAAATATCACTTGTCAGACATAATCCTCCCCCAAACTATCCATCTCCTTCCACAACGCCATCAGTCTGAAAATGACACAAAGTGTTGGAGTAACTCAGCGGGTCGGGCAGCCTCTCCAGAGAATACAGATAGTGGACGTTTCAGGTTGGGACTTCTTCAGACTGATTCAGACTCGGAAGGGGCCTGACCAAAATGTCATCTATCCACATTCTCCAGAGATGCTGCCTGGCCCACCGAGTTACTCCAGCACTTTGTGTTTCTTTTTTATAAACCCACTTCTGCAGTTCCTCGTTTCAACAATCAGTCCGAAGACGGGTCCCAACCAAAAATGTCGCCTACGCACGTCCTCCACAGATGCTGTCTGACCCGTTAAGTTATTCCAGCTCTTTGAGTGCTACTTGGTTCTAGATTGGCAAACAGCCGCTTCGTGTTTCGCTGGCACATTGTGTTGCTGTACAGTCATGGAACAGAGTGCAGTGCATGTAGATAGCGGAAGGAAAATGATATTAATCCCTGGACTGTTTTAAACGTGCACTAAAGCTACTGGAATAGCAGCACTGACTTTGTACTTTAAAACTACACTTTCAGCAAGATTGTAACTGAACTTCAAAAGAAGTGTTGCAATGCAGCAAAAAGAAGTTGAAGAGCTCAGATTCCCAGCGGAACCTGATGCTGCTTTGAACACAGGCCAGTAACAATTCCAACAAAGGAGGTAATGGAACATTGTTACACTGATCTTTGTCAAACTTTAATCTGCTCCATTCAAAACAGCCTAATCCCCCACATTTCAGCAGGCTCACAAAATTCTTACCATACAATAAATATTGCTAGTAATGAGATTGTTTTAATGCTGAGTGTTTTAGTGAGTTTGGAAATGAATGTGAGATCATTTTAATCTATTGTTAACACCTAATAGTTCAGCCATTTTATTCTTATAAATTAACACCTGTGGGCCATTAATATTCATGAAGTTATTCATGATGAATTGTGGAAAGAAGATCAAAGAACTGGAACAATTTACAATGATAAGAAACCATATGGAGGGTAATAGATGAAAACTGGGAGGAATATTAGGTGGCACCTAGCACTCAATTAATACATATCACAGCCAAAATCCCTCAATTATAGCTGGTTGGAAAATTGGTATTAGTGTTGTGGACCTTTCACTGTTAACTCTTTTATAAATCACAGACCAATTGCAGCAGGGGCACAGAGTTGCTGCCTGACAGCGCGAGAGACCCATGTTCCATCCTGACTGCGGGTGCTGTCTGTATGGAGTTTGCACGTTCTCCCTGTGACTGTGTGGGTTTTCTCCGGGTTCTCCTGTTTTCTCCCACATCCCAACGGGGTTGCAGGTTTGCAGGTTGATTGGCTTCTGTAAATTGTTCCTGTTGTCTAGTATAGAACTAGTGAATGGGTGATCGTTGGCCGGTGTGGACTCGATGGGCCGAAGGTCCTGGTCCCACGCTGTATCTCTAAACTAAACTAAAGTGCTCACCTCAGAGTTGAAGCTATATTTAACCATCTCTTTATGAAACAACAATTAAATGTTCAACAGTTCAATAATTACTTTATGGCCACACGAGCCAAGATACAGTGAAGTTCTTTGCTTTGCATAGTTTTATATGTAACAAAATGAAGCAATGAATTTCTTACTTGCAGCAACAGCAGCACCAGAGGTTTGTAAAACCAGTTTACAATCCAGTAAAAGGTTTAGGTTTATTATCATCTTGTGTACCGAGGTACAGCGAAAAGATTTGTTCTGCATGTTATCGATCAGATCAGATAAGACCCCACATAAATACAATCAAGCCAAACTCAAGTACAATTGTGAGAGCAAAGGGAAAGATACAGAGTGCAGGATATAGTTTTCAGCTTTGTAGTGCAAACACTTTCAGAAAAATTAACCCTTTTAAATACAGCCAGCATTGAATCAATCAAATCAGATAATACTATACATAAAATCCAATCGAACCAAACTCAAGTACCATGGTTAAAGAGTAAAGGGGAAGATATGGAATGTAGCGTGTAGTTCTCAGCATTGTAGAGCACCAGTTCCAAAGACATCATACTATACATAAGTGCAATCATTCATAAGTACAAGAATACAACGATTGTAGGGTAAAGATAGTAGATTTCTTCTGTACATAAAGAGTCACGGCAGTTCCGGCGCCATCTTGTATAGCTCAGGTATTCTTAAAAATATCAAGTCTTATCTTTGCCTTAAAGGCTGAAATGTCTAATGTCTCTCAGAAGCTCACTACAGAGTGAAAGGATATTTTTAAGAAAATCATGTGTGGAAGATATTGTCCATTTGAACCTGTAGCTTCAAAGCTGTTTCTAACACACAAATGGGAATTCAGGAATGAAAGTGCAACAGATAGGGTCAATGCAAAGAGTTTTTTTATCCAGGGTCGGGGAATCAAGAGCCAGATGGCATTAGGTAAGAGGTGCAACATGGAAACGGAACCTCAGGAGCATCTTTCACACGCAGAGGGTGGTGTGTGTATGGAGTGAGTTGCCAGAGGACGTAGCTGCGGCAGGTACTGTGACAACATTTAGAAGACATTTAGTCGGTTCCATGGATAAGAACGTTTTAGAAAGGTATTGGGCCAAATAGGGACAAACGGGAGCAAATGAGATGGGATATCTTGGATAGCAAGTATGAGATGGGCCGAAGGGCCTGTTTCCGTGCTGTATGAATCCACGACCTATTGGTTACGACCAGAGCTGACCTTTAATAAAGCTTTGTCGGGGACAATGTTAAACGTTGCAAGGGGAATTGTTAACCGGCATTGACTACGGATTGTCGCAGTGGCTGACAAGTTGCTTAATGAGTTTTCATTAGCTTGTATTTTAATGGAATCCTCTCTGGCCTCGGTAACACAAGGTCTATGCTCCTCACCCGTCCAATTTCAATCAGCGTGTTGCAGTACCGATGAGAAAATAGGCAGTGAGGTACAAAACAAAAGTTGCAACTTCAGCAGATCTTACTGCCTATCCTTGAAATTGCCCGTCTGCCTCAGTATTGACCCAAGCTCCATCATTTCAGTACCTTCCAGGCTGCAAGAATTGCTGATTATCTTGAAGCTCCCAGGCTTCAAGCCTTGCCTGTTGCTGATCTAATAGCTGTCCTCTCTCCCTGGAGGCCGCAGTGACGAGACTAACTCAGGGGAACAAGTTCCAGTTTCCAGCTCAGAGGTTTGCAGCTCCAAATATCGATAATTCAACAGTCCTTATCATTATACCGAACACAGACACAAAAAGCTGGAGTAACTCAGCGGGTCAGGCAGCATCTCTGGAGAGAAGGAAATGGGTGACCTTTCGGGTCGAATCCCTTCTTCAGGCTGAGAGTCAGGGGAAAGTGAAACGAGGAATATAGACAGTACTCAGTACAAATGAATGGAAAATATGCAGAAAGCAACTATAATCACGTATGTGTGGAGCTCACAATGGTCCATTGTTGGTTGTGGGATAGGTGATAACAAGTTAATACAGACTGTGGAAATCTACAGGACATGACTGGCGGCACCTGTAATCCTGGTTGGGTCCGAACTTGGACGTCTGGAACCGGAGTTTGAATCCCTGAGGCAAAAGATGGAGGTGCCCGATTTAAACCAGATTTGCTACCACAGCCACATGTGCCTAAGCCTCCATCTTCTGCCTCAGGGATTCCAATTCTGGTTCCAGACATTTACTTGACAATTACTTGAATATCCGTAAGACATCCCTCAAAAAAGAACCGCGTAAATCTGACAGTAGAAAACGGATTCATTTGCAATCTTTCATCTAATCAATGCACCAATTATTAACATTACCCCATGAAAATGATTTTTATTTTTGTATTTGCACTTCTGTTCAATAGTCATAAAGCTAGGCAGCAGACTAGATTTGACATTTGTCAATAGGTTTTGCATATCCTTCTGGTATATCCGGCTGGGAAATGAAGCTCTAAATTGTGGCACAATGCATGATTTAGTTATTTTCATTATTATAATGTAAATATCATCGTGTCTGAGCAATGTGCAGTGCAGTGGTGCAGCAGGTAATGCTGCTGCCCCCCACAGCACCAGAGACCCGGGTTTGATCCTGACCTTGGGTACTGTCAGTGTGGAGTTTGCATGTTCTCCCTCTGATCACGTGGTTCTCCTCTGGGTGCTCTGGTTTCCTCCCGTATCTCAAAGCCGTGCCGATTTGTAGGTTAATTGGCCTCTGTAAATTTGCCCTAGTGCTTAGGGAGTGGATGAGAAAGTGGAATAACATAGAACCAGTGTGAATGGGCGGCACGGACTTGGTAGGCTGAAGGGCCTGTTTCCATGCTATATCTTTAAATTAAATACCATTTTGTTTCAGCTCCGTTAGCCGTGTTGTACACTGCGGAACAAATGTTTGGTGTATATTACAAGTTGAAATCACAGAAAAATGGAAATTGATGCGAGAGTGCTTCCAGAACTTCATATATGAAATTAATTCTTCTCTACCTCACATTAAGGCGGCGATCTAAAGCTTTTCTGCAGGTTTGTAGAGGAGCGTAGTATATGGATCGTAAATATTTTATTGTTACTCAAAAGGTCAATGCATGTTTAAGAAACATTATTTATCCATTAATTGATTCCAGGATCTATCTATATTGTTGGTAGAATTTTAATCATCTCTCCTGGGTGGACTGAAAATAAACAGTGTTATGGTGGGACTGACCTGCCATTGTCTCTCAAATAATTTGTGCAGCGTCTGGGGAACTAAGACTTGTGAGCAATAGAGTGGTTGAGCTGTACAGCGTGGAAAAAGGCCCTTCAGCCCACCTTTTCATGGAGACCAAGTTGACATATTGGGTTAATATCTTTTACCTGCATTTAGCCCATGTTCCACTATACCCCACTGATCTAAATATCCGTCCAAAGGATTTTAAGGAGTGCGAAAGGGTGATCGATGGTTAATGTGGACTCGGTGGACTGAAGGGCTTGTTTCCATGCTGTATTTCTAAACTAAACTAAAAGTCGTAATTGTATCCACTCCTATAGCTTCCTCTGGCAGCACATTCTAGATACGGACTACTCTCTGATTGGAAAAGTTGTTCCTGAGGTCCCTCTTAAATATGGGATGATCTGCCAGAGGAGGTTCTTGAGGCAGGCTGAAAGACATTTGGACAGCTACACGAATAGGAAAGGTTGAGAAGGATATGGGACAAATGTCGGCAAATGGCTAGATGGGGGATCTTGGTTGGCATGGACGAGTTTGGCCGAAGGCCCTGTTTCCATGCTGTATTACTCTATGACTCTGGTTCTCTGAGTTTGAGTGATAAGCTTCATTGTAGGATGACCTGTTATATCGTAAAATACCATTCTCAACATTTGGGCAGGAGCGTGGATAGGAATGGTTCAGTGGGAAATGGGCCATGTGCAGGTAGGTGGGACTAATGTAGGTCGGTGTGGGCAAGTTGAGCCGATGGGCCTGTTTCCATGCCGTATGACTCTGTTTTGTGCAGTTGATGGTGAGCTCTGGGTCGTTAAGGCAAGTAGTGAGAATCGTGCAGCAGTCTGTGACAACTTGCAATTGTCGTCTCTCTACCCACCGTGTCCCTGCAGCAGATTGCTGGGTCCGGGCAGCCTCCTGATGGCAGTCGCTGTGAAACCCTCATTACTTCCCCAGCACATTCATGGCCCATATTCAGAATGTGATTGTGAAATTGAACTCATCATGTAACTTGTGAAAAGTTGCTGATAACAGCACACTCCTGGGTGTCTGTAATATACCATGCATCAGTATTCATGGTAAGCCTCATTTACTCACAGCCGTACACACACCTTTAATGATGGGAGCATCGCATCAGCACAGGGTTATAGACATTCCTCCACTTGTTAAAGCTTGCTGCCGCCCTTGATCTCTCCAGGACTTGGGAATTATGGACCGCTTACATACCTGAAAGAGCTTTGATAAATCATGTTTAAAGATGGGACTGCCCAAATACTCTTCCACATGTTGATCTCCAGAGCAGATCATACCTTTTTTTCCTTCCTTCTTTCCTTCCCCCTATCTTCCCTGTGCCCTGCCTGGACTCGCACCCATTCCTCCCCCTCCCCTTCCACCTACATTCCTTCCTCTGGCTTCACAATTCACACCTCTTCCATCCCTATCTTATACTTTTTGTCCTTACATCTCTCGCCTTTGTCCAACCATATGTCTCTCCACCTGCATCCACCTATCACTTACCAGACTTTGCCCCCCCCCACCACCTCTTCTACCTACCAGAATCAGACCGAAGAAGGGTCCCGATCCGAAACATTACCTATCTGTGTATTCCAGAGATGCTGCCTGACAATCTGACTTACTCCAGCAATTTGTGTCTTTTTCGGGGAATTATGTGCTGCTTACAGACCTGAAAGAGCTTTGATGAATAATGTTTAATGATGGAACAGTCCAAATACTCTTTCAGCTGTTCATCCCCAGAGTGAATCATACCTTACACTACAAAACTCTGACATCTTTTCAAATCCTGAATGATTAGTTTGGTGACCATCATATTCTTCACTCTGGGACCCAGCGCTTTTGGCATTGGAGAGCCAACTTTAATCCTTCCCACACAATGGACACAAGATACATCGGTGGCCAAAATTACCTGATTGGTATATGGGTAGAAAAGGTATAGAGGGACATGGGCCAAATGTGGGCAAATTGGAAGTTGCTTGGATGGGACATCTTGGTCAGCATGGATGAGTTGGACTGAAGGGCCTGTTGCTGTGCTGTATGAACACTATGATTGCTTACCAACTACAAATCTTACTGCGCTCAAACCAGGTGGTGTATCTAGAACATAGAAGATACAACAGCACAGGTAGAGGCCCTTCAGCCCACAATGTCCAGGCCAAACATGATGCCAAGATAAATTAAGTGTAGATGTGGTATCTTGGTTGGCATGGGCAAGTTGGACTGAAGCGGCCTGTTTCAGTGCTGTTTGACTCTATGATCCTATGTCCCTCCTCCACATTTATTGCTCCTGTTGCTGGTTCAGGGAGAGATCGCCATGATTCAGGATATCTGAGGATTTCAGCGCATGACTGCCAACGCCAAAATTAGCATTACGCCAATTTCTACTACAGTCGGTCGCTCTGTAGTCAGATTAATGAAATTTCCAGCAGCTTCTCCACCAAAGTGGTTCATTAATGAACTATTATTGTGTGTTTGATATGATTGGATGTATGTTTTTTATTGCCACAGTGAAAGAGTCATGCAGCACAGAAACAGTCTCCTTGGCCCAAGTTTTCCATGCCGACTAAGATGGCCCACGTACGCATGTCCCACCTTCCCGCATTTAGTCCTTACCCTTTAGACTTTAAAGCACCAAGTCCTTGCCGACCAGAGACCACCCCGTATACTAACGCTAGCCTGCACACTAGGGACAATTTACAATTTTACTGAAGCCAATTAACCCTACAAACCTGTACGTCTTTGGAATGAGGGAGGAAACCGGAGCACCCGGAAAAACCCACGTGGTCACAGGGAGAACGTATAAACTCTGTACAGACAGCACCCAAGGTCAGGATTGAACCCAGATCTCTGGTGCTGTAAAGCAGCAACTCTATTTCATTGCATTATTGCAATGCAATGCGACAGATGTAAATTGACGTTTAATTTAATTTAGTTTAGTTTGTCCCTTTGGCCCAGGGAGTCCACACCGACCAGAGATCATCCATGCACTAGTTTCATGCCACACATTCGGGACAATTTACAGTAGACGATTAACCTACAAAGCTGCAAGTGTTTGAAATACGGGAGGAAACTGGAGCACCTGGAGAAAACCCACGTTGTCGCAGGGATAACAATCTCCATACAGACAGCAGCTGAGGTCAGGGTTGAACCGGGGTCTCTGGCATCGTGAGGCGGCATCTCTACCGCTGCACCACTGTGCCGTCCCACATCAGCAACGCGTCTGTGATTAAGTTCACCATGAGGAGACGCTCGCGTTTGTTTCAGGCGTTCCTGACAGTGAACTACCTTGTAATTGACCATTGAATCCGCCAGCAGATCTACATGTGCTGGAAGGAACTACAGATGCTGGTTTAAACCGAAGATAGACACAAAAAGCTATTCATTCTGCATGTCTTCCATTCATTTGTCCTAAGTACCATCTTATCTCTCATTCCCCTTTCCCCTGACTCTCAGTCTGAAGAAAAGTCTCGACCCGAAAAATCACCTATTCCTTTTCTCCAGAGATGTTGTCTGACCCGCTGAGTTGCTGCAGCTTTATGTGTCTAAAACAGATCTACATCTGTTTCGAGCTGTACCGGGGTCAAAGAGAATCATGTAAGAATCCCTTTTGAGACCAGGAGTGAGAGCCTTACAAGTACACAAACCATTTCGCTCTGGTTGCAGTGAAACCACGCCACTCCACAAGAATCTCAATTAGTTCATAGAAACTTATTCCTTTATATTTGAACTTCACGGTTCAGCTGGTTCCGTCTAATAGAATCCTCACATGTTAAAATAACTAATTTGTGATATTTATGGCTCAGCCTATTTAATCATTCTTTCCACAACCAAATGAAAAATTAAAGAACAGAGAATATTCTTTTGGTATAAATTATAAATAGTAAAACTGACTGTAATAAAGCACTTAATATGTGCTTTATCTTTGGATGAATGGGTGCGATGGAAAAATAAGACTTAAGCTGATCGGGGAACACTTTGTTGCAAGAAAAACATAGTTTTCATTTATGTTCACAAGTCATAGGAACAGATTTAAACCATTCAGCCCATTCATGGCTGATCTATCTTTCCCTCTCAACCCCATTTTCCTGCCTTCTCCCCTTAATCACTGACACCCGCACTAATCAAGAAGCTGCCAATCTCCGCTTTAAAAATACCCAATGACTTGGCCTTCACAACCATCGGTGACGATGAATTCCACAGATTCACTACCCCCCTAGCTAAGGAAATCTCTCCTCGTCTCTTTGCTAAAGGTACGTCCTTTTATTCGGAATTTCATTGTCACATCAGCAAATGCCATGTGTTGGGAGTGATTAGACACATCTAGCATGTATGTAAAGCACATCAAATGTAAATTTTGAACATCTGATTTTTTTTTCTTCTTCATTCATTGAATTATTGAAAGAACAGAACCTGCCCAGCAAATGTTCAAGACATTACTGCAGAAGTTTATTTATATTTTTGTCCTAGGCTGTGAATAGATTTAGCTCGGGTTTTTTACTTTCCAATTGTAGATTAGTGCAATGGTGAGATGGAAGTGCAACACATATTTAATTGCCACATTGAACCAGTAACATTTCACTGCAATTTAAACTTTCCTTTGTTTAATTTTTGCATTGTAATCTCATTTCATGGGTGCAGATAAAAGTAAAATGCCTTATTCTGTACCTAAAATTAACCTAATTTACAGATGTAATTTGGTTATGATCTGTGATACAGTTGTCAATACTGTAAGTAGATTATGCAATTTGAACAGTCTAGACATAAGATGAACACTGCATATTTGACTCTGCATTAAAATTTGATAAGCAAGTCAACGCTGTGGTAAAAGCCAGCTTCTTCCAACTTCGAACCATAGCTAAAATCAAACCTTTCCTCCAATTCGACGACGCAGAAAAAATCATTCACGCTTTCATTTCCTCCCGCCTAGACTACTGCAACTCCCTATACACTGGGATCAGCCAATCTTCCCTGTCCCGCCTGCAACTGGTCCAAAACGCCGCAGCGAGACTCCTGACGGGTACCCGTAAAAGGGACCACATCACCCCGATTCTGGCCTCTCTCCACTGGCTCCCTGTACGGTACAGAATCAACTTCAAGCTCCTCCTATTCACGTATAAAGCCCTAAATGGACATTCCCCCCCCCACATCAAAAATCTTCTAACCCCCCTCTCTAACTCCAGGTCCCTCAGGTCGGCCGACTTGGGACTACTCACTATCCCGCGGTCTAGGCTTAAGCTCGGGGGTGACCGCGCTTTTGCGGTTGCAGCTCCTAGACTGTGGAACAGCATCCCTCTCCCCATCAGAACTGCCCCCTCCATCGACTCCTTTAAGTCCAGGCTCAAAACCTATTTCTACTCCCTAGCGTTTGAGGCTCATTGAGGAGGCGCTGTGAACTGTTTGCGTGCTACTGTATGTTTCTTTTTTTTTTTCCTTAGTACCTAATCAGATGTACAGCACTTTGGTCAACGTGGGTTGTTTTTAAATGTGCTATACAAATAAAATTGACTTGACTTGACTTGACTTGACTTGACTTGACTTGACTTGACTTTAGTCTGGGCGGCACGGTGGCGCAGCAGTAGGGTTGCTGCCTTCCAGCACTTGCAGCGCCAGAGACCCGGGTTCGATCCCGACAACGGGGGCTGTCTGTATGGAGTTTGTATGTTCTCCCCCTCCCACCAATGCATGCTGTCTGTAAAGTGCTTGCGCGTTCTCCCCGTTACCACATGGGTTTTCTCCGAGATCTTTGTTTTTCTCCCACACTCCAATGACATATGGGTCTGTCTGTCAGGTAATTGGCCTGGTGTATGTGTAAATTGTTCCTGGTGTGTGTAGCATCGCGTTAATGTGCGGCGATTGCCGGTCGGAGCGAACTCGGTAGCCTGAACTGCCTTTCTTTCCGCCCTTTATCTCGAAACTTAACTAAACTTTGTTTTCCCCTTTCATGCATAACTCACACCCCACAAGTTAAGTGTAACCCCCACAAATCAGTGATATTTGTTATTCCCAAACATATTAATTTCCCACTTTCCCATCCAACGTGCTGCCAATTGCAAGAGACAATCCTAAAAGAAAGCAAACAAGTAATTAATTTCACGTCATTTTATTTGCAAAAGTAAATGAAGAATTTAATTTTGGTTTAAATTTTAAGGGATGAGTTAGAGTCAGAAAATTTCAACAAAGAAATAATAGATCCTCTTTTTATAATGATTCCTATGGGACCCATGAAAGGCTGTTACAATGAGTGGTGTTACATAAATGATCCTTTACATGTCTATTCATGAGTAGTGTGGTAGATTGGAGGTCATTCTGTTCACAAGATGATGAGTTGGCAGGAAACTAAGAGAGAGAACATGGAGGTAAAATTTCAAGATCGAACTATCACAGTGCAACCAATAATAAGAAATTGATGAATTTCCTGTGGCTGGGAATTAAATATTAGGTGGTCGTGGTTAGTAAACATTTTCGTACTGCAGAATTTCTCTCCTCGCAAGGTTAGTGGTTCATTTAATACTCAGCTGACAAACGACACCTGGTTTCTGCTTTTTTCTTGCTGGAATAATTCATTGCTGAATTAAAACATGAACAAGAAGCTACACTACACCTCGCTATGTTAGAGCACGAATTACCTTCTACAAAACAAAAGAGTTTAAAGCGAATCCGCTGCAGGAAAATGGATCCTCGCTGCACTTTTCAATGGTGACCAAAGACTCTAAGGTCCTTCTTGCCAATTGGATTTAGATAAAAATAATTTAAAAAAAGATCTAAATAAAAAAATTAAAAACTATCCCTTGGTGGTGTCATGTAACAAGCTTTGGCCGCGCTGAAAACCTATGTGTCAACATGATAAATTGGGATCGCTCACAAAGTTAATAGCAATTTCAAGTTAATAGGGTCATTAACCCTATGAGATCGATTGCAGTCAATTCTAAATAGTAGTAACTTACATAATTTGTTCGAGTATGGGGAAAATGTTGCTAGCCCCTGGAATTTTATTCCACCAGCCTCCGAGCACAATAGATTCCGTTAGCATGGATAACCTGTTTGCTGAGCACCCACTACACAGCTATTAAAGGGGCCACTACCTCCTGCCTTTGCATCCAGAAGCAAATATCAAGTCACAGTCCTTTTGCTCCATTCAGCTGGAAGGCAGATAGTCAGCCACAGCCGTTTTACCTTCACAGATTAAACGCGAACAATTACAACAACAAAAAATCTTGTGATTTGGCAGCCCATTTCTTAAGTTATTGGAAAAGGAGTCTTGATTGGACAATTTCTATATTAAAAGATGTTCATTCTACTTGGATTCAGTTCTCAGGAAAAAAACTGCGAACAGTAATACGTTCTGCCAAAAATAGGCAGTTACGTCAAAACTGCCTCTGGGATGGTCGTAACCTAAACCTGGGTTAACGCACCAACCAGCTTTCTTCCTGGCCATCAGTAGCAATTTATTTCTGGGTCCTCGTGTCATTTTCGACTGGATTTACTGGGTGAAGCATTTAGATGTGGACTTGCCCGTTATCTTTAGTTTAATTTGTTGTCATGTGTGAAAAGGTACAGTGAAAAGCTTTTGTTGGGTGCTAACTAGTCAGCAGAAAGACAAAACATAACTACAATCGAGCCGTCCACAGTATACAGATACAGGATAATGGGAATAACATGTAGTGCAAAGTAGAGTCCAGTAAAGTCTGATTAAAGATAGTCCGAGGGTCTCCAGTGAGGTAGATAGTAGCTCAGGGCCATTCTCTAGTTGGTGATGGAATGGTTCAGTTGCATGATAACAGCTGAGAAGAAACTGCCTGTGAATCTGGAGGTGTGTGTTTTCACATTTCTGTACCTCTTGTCTAATGGGAGAGAGGAGAAGAGGGAGTGACCTGGGTGAGATTCGTCCTTGATTTTGTTTGCGGCCTTGCCAAGTCTGATCTGTAAGATCTCTCTGTAATTATTTGACAGGCGATGGGTTCTAACAGATCTAAAACAAAATCTCTGAGACCAAGCAAAAGATATAAATGTGAAATACTGTAATTTGAATTGATACACGATTTCTCTCACTCATGGGGACCACCTAACTGGTTGTGTGCCTTCGCGAATACACAGCCACATTCCTGTGCCTGTTTCGAAGATTTCTTTCGTTGTTAATCCATTCAGTGAGTGCATACCCTCATTATACATTGGATTTCTTGCACCAGTGCTTGCAGTAATAGGGAAAAGATGTTTTATTTATTCATTGTATTCATTTTAAAGCTGTGTTTTGGTCCAGTGCTCCAGTTCAGAGATTGTGGATTTCACCCATCCAAATCAATGTTTCACAAAATATGCTCCTTCGTGCCGGTCTTGTCAACTTCTTCCTTTTCCCTCTGAGGTGAAATGTTCTTGTTGCTTGTCGGCACATCTCCATCTTGTATCCCAGATGGCATTATTGTCCTGCTGAGAGCAGTATAATTCAAGTGGTAGACTTTACATCAGTTAAGTTTACATTTTGGGTTTGAACTGGGTTAAAAATTCATATTGTCTTAATTGGAAGCCCAAACCGAAGAGTTGGGGAACAAATGGGTCGTGTGTACCCTCTACTTTCAGTCTGAAGAGGGGTCCCAAGCCGAAACGTCATCCATCCTTTTCCTCGAGAGATGCTGCCTGGTCCACTGTGTTTCTCCAGCAGTTTGTGTCTAAAGTGTTTTCATTAAAGAGTCAAGACTCCTGATGTATATAGGTCATAGGTCATAGGAGAAGAATTAGACCATTCGGCCCATTGAGTCTACTCCGCCATTCAATCATGGCTGATCTATCTTTCCCTCTCAAGCCCATTTTCCTGCCTTCTCCCCATAACCTCTGATATCCTTACTCATCAAGAATCTGTCATTCTCCGCTTTAAAAACACCCGATGACTTGGCCTCCACAGCCGTCTGTGGTAATGAATTCCACAAATTCACTACCCTCTGACTAAAGAAATGTCTCTCCTTTCTAAAGGTGCATCCTTTTATTCTGAGGCTGTGCCCCCCTCGTCCTATACTCTCCCACCAGTGGAAACATCCTCTCCACATCCACTCTATCCAGGCCTTTCACTCGGCGGTAAATTTCAATGAGGGCCCCCATGAATCTTTTAAACTCCAGTGAGTACAGGCCCGGTGCTGTCAAATGTTCATCCTACATTAATCCAATCATCCCTGGAAACATTCTCGTAAACCTCATCTGGACCTTCTCCAACGCCAGCACATCCCCCCCTCAGATATGAGGCCCAAAACTGCACACAATATTCCAAATATGGTCTGACCAGTGCCTTCTAAAGCCTCCGCATTATATCTGTTTTTATATTTAACGATAAACTGTACAGAATGACCTTTGTAGCCCTCCCTCTGGACTCTCAGGGAAATAGTTTCTTACCTACCCAGACGGCCAGGAGCAATGCACAGAAATACTAATGCCACAAAAATATGATGAGGTCTATTTCTTTTTGCAGTTAGTCCAACACAATACAGACAGGTCTGTGGAATATGCATCTAAAATGATCGATTGTATGCCTTGTACGAGTACGATTTGTACTCAGACATTTTGTGTGAGAATGTGATCATCAGCCTTTAATTAAATACTCTGAATGATCTAAATATCATGTTGGTGCCAATCGGTACCAACATGTGGCCAGGATTAAATTGTGGGACTATCTTGAGCAGAGAATTAAGAGCATGGCGATCCAGTGGTTACATTGTATCGAAAGCATGAATGGATAGGAAGGGTTTACAGAGCGACTGGCCAAATGCAGGCAATTGGAACTAGCCCAGTATGGGACATCATGGTCAGCATGGGAAGAGTAGGCCGAAGGGCCTGTTTCCATGCGGTTTAGCTCTAGAGTCATAGAACGATATCGTCATAGAGTCATACAGCACGGAAACAGGCACTTTGGCCCAACATGCCGAATAAGAGTCCTCATCTAGCTCTATGGCTCGATGAATAATCTGGTCCATTGAGTCAGAGGTGTAAGTTCAAAGTCTTGCCAGGGCAAATGAGGAAATCTATAGTACACTAAATACCTGACAATAATACAAATGGATCAGTACATACCAATCCACTTTTTTCCCCACGTTTCGCTTTCCCCTGACTTTCAGTCTGAAGAAGGGTCTCAACCCAAAAAGTCACCTATTCCTTTTTCCAGCGATGCTGCCTGACCCACTGAGTTACTCCAGCTTTTTGTGTCTGGCTCCACTTATTTCTAGTTTAGTTCAGAGATACAGTACGGAAACAGGCCCTTCGGCCTACCAAGTAAGTGCCGACCAGCGATCACCCGGTACACGGGCACTATACTGCACACCAAGTACAATTTACAATTGTTTCTACTGAAGCCAATTAACCTACAAATCTGTACGCCTTTGGAGTGTGGGAGGAAACCTGAGCACTCAGAGAAAACCCACGCGGTCACGGGGAGAATGTACAAACACGGTATACACAGCACCTGTAGTCAGAATCAAACCCCGGTCTCCAGCACTGTAAGGCAACAACTCTACCGCCGCGCCACCGTGCCACCTCAGGGAAGAAAATTTGCCACCTATACCCAGTCTGGCCTCTCTGAATATAGAACATAGAACAGTACAGCACAGCAACAGGCCCTTTGGACCACAATGTCTGTGCCGAACACGATGTCAAGTTTAACTAATCCCCTCTGCCTGCATACGAGCCATATCTCTCCATTTCCTGCATATCCATAAAACAACTCAGACACCACTATCGAACCTGCCTGCCTCCACCACTACCCCTGGCATCGCTGAGTTCATAATATAGTTTTATAAATTCAGAAGTCATTGGAGCAGAATTAGACCACTTGTCCCATCAAGTCTACTCCATGGCTGATCTATCTTTCCCTCTCAACCCCATTCTCCTGCCTTCTCAACATAACCCCTGACACTATTCCAAATCAGGGGTTTTCGCTCCGCTGTCTCCGTGTTTAAGGGGCAGGTGTGGATGGGCAATTAATGTCTGCCTTGCTGCTGATGCGCGATCCCTGTAGATGACATAATAAATTACCTAAGCTCATTTAGTTGCATATTGTTCAAACTATCAATTCAAATCCAGAGCCCAGGGACGAAAATACATATTGTCTCATTCAGTCATTAGCTTAGCAAACAATTTCCCACTCGGTCAAAAAGCAAATAAAAGTATGGATTAACAAAGGCTTTACTGCTAAACCCCGATTAAAAGGAGAAAATTAGATTTTCCAGGCATTGAATAAAGACTCAAATTTAACTGCCAGTAGAATGACCAACTTTTCACATCAATCCTCAGACCTTCCCATGACTCTGGAGAATTTATTAGCGATTTTGTACCAAAGTTGGATTATAACGAGATTACACCAGTAACTCTGGAAGGTCCTGTTGCCAGAACTCCATAGATTAATGACCACTTGTGGTCACTTGTGGATATCATTAGAAGCCAATATAATATGTATTTTCTGAGCAGCGTGGAAGTGCGGATGGTTATAAACTACACATGCTTCCAGTAGTGGTTTAGCTGCTGAAATCACATGAGGAAAAAAAATATCTTCTGGTTTTCGATGTTCTTTATAAATGATGCATGACAATATTTTACTGTTGGTACAGTGCACGGTGCCACAGTAGTAGAGTTGCTGCCTCACAGCTCCAGAGACCCGTGTTCGATCCTGACTACCGGTGCTGTCTGTACGGAGTTTGTGCGTTCTCTCTGTGATGGTGTGAGTCTTCTCCAGGTGCTCCAGTATCCTCCCACATCCCAAAGGCGGCAGGCTTGGAGGTTAATTGGCTTCTGTAAAATTATGAATTGACCCTGGTGTGTAGAATTATGCTTGTGTACGGGGTGATCACTGATTGGCACGGGCTCGATGGACCGAAGGGCCTGTTTCGTGTTGTTTCTCTAAAGACTAAAAAAAAAGCCAACTTCCAGGCAGAGAAGGCAACCTGGGTAATTCAAGTGTGCTCCCAGGCATTGAATAAACGGCACTGGTGACCCAACATCAACAGATGTCTCAGGCCGAACATTCCAGGTTTGAAGAAGTGTCTCGACCTGAAACGTCACCCGTTCCTTCACTCCAGAGATGCTGCCTGTCCCGCTGAGTTACTCCAGCATTTTGTGCCAATCTTTGAGTTAAACCAGCATCTGCAGTTCCTGCCTACACAATTCCCACTTATAGATGGACATGGAAGAACAGAGGTTGGCAAGGACAAAGCAAGCACCTGATAGAATCGCAGGTAACTGCAGCGTCATAAACATGCAGCATGGAAACAGGTCCTTCACCCCAACCTGCCAACACCAACCAACATGCCCCATCTACACTAGTTCCACCTGCCCGCTTTTGACCCATTTCCCTCCAACCTACCCTATCCATGTTGCTGTCTAAATGTTTCTTATACGTTGCGATAGTACGTGGCTCAACTACCTCCTTGTTCCATACACCCACCACCCTGTGAGTAAAAAGGTTACCCCTCAAGTACCCATGAAATCTTTCTGCCCTCACCTTAAACCTATGTCCTATGTTTTTCGATTTTCCCTTACTCTGTGTAAAAAAACTCTGTGAGTTTACCCGATCGATTCCTCTCATGATTTTGTACACCTTTATAAGATCAGACCTCATCCTCCTGCGCTCCAAGGAATAAAGCCGTAGCCTGCTCATCCTTTTCTCTATAGCTCAGTCCCCCGAGTCCTGGCAACATCCTGGTAAATCTTCTCTGAACCGTCTTAGATTTTTTAGATTTAGAGATACAGCGCAGAAATAGGCCCTTCGGCCCACCGGGTCCGCGCCGCCCAGCGATCCCCGCACATTAACACTATCCTACACCCACTAGGGACAATTTTTTACATTTGCCCAGCGAATTAACCTACAAAACTGCACGTCTTTGGAGTGTGGGAGGAAACGGAAGATCTCGGAGAAAACCCACGCAGGTCACGGGGAGAACGTACAAACTCCGTACAGTACAGCACCCGTAATCAGGATCGAACCTGAATCTCCGGCGCTGCATTCGCTGTAAGGCAGCAACTCTACCGCTGCGCCACCGTGCCGCACTGCATGATAACATCTTTCCTCTAACATGGTAACCAAAGCTGATCACAATACTCTCAATTCTACTCTAACCTGTCATCAGAATCTTGGACCAAAATAAACAAATGAGCTGAATTCATCAATCCAGATTGCCTTCTCCGTACACCCAGAAATCTTCTTGCATCAACAAAATCTATTCACAATCAAAATGTACAACATACAACCTGCAATGACTTCATGAAATATATATGGAAATGTGAATGGAAATCCTTGAAATAACAGTATATAAATAAAGATTATTGAACTACAAAAGCTTCAAATGCACATTACACATTAAATGTTGTGCAAGAAGGAAATGTCATTAAAGTAATCATGCAGAAGTGAGAGATATTGATGAATAATGGTGTTCAGATTCATGTCTTCCCAAAGGCATATTGTTACAACCTATGTAAGTCCATCCCCCAGGGAGCAGCTCTTATTGTTATTATTGCTTTTATGTTAGTTCTGAGACACTGTCTCGTAATTATGGTGGAATTCACATGGTATTTCTTTTTTTGTATATCTCCCTTGTTCATAACTCAAATATAGGAGATCTGTTTCAAAGAAAAAGAGCAGAAATGCTGGAAATCAGCGGTTAAAAAAAAAGAGACATTTTTTCTCTGGAACTTCAGAGGTCGAAGAGAGATCTGACAGAAGTGTCTAAAATTATGAGGGGCATAGATAGGGTAGACAGCCGGTTTAAACCAGGGTCTGCAGTGCCTTCCTACACATACATACTCCATGTCATGTGGAGTGTGTGTGTACGATCAAGGCAATGTTGTAAATGGGAGAGGCAAGCCTTGCCAGTAACCTGCCTGTTAAGTGATAAATTGGCTAAATAGCTTTGTTTGCCAGCAAATTAGGACTAACTGCAATCGCACTGCAGTAAGCACTAATGTGAACAGTAAACGTGTTTGCATGAAGGTGGGCATTATTCCAACCTTTCATCTCCGGAAAGCTCTTTAATTGTCGAAACTGTGATGATCGTTTTTGCAGCGTGTTTTCGGAATTTCTTTTTTAAGAATGCACAATTTTCTCAAGCTTCTGAGATAGATTTCACGCATACGGACTTTGTTTTCATCATGTTTGTCAGTTGTCCAATGTTAGGAAAAGCAGAAGGTAGGTTTAGGTTAAAGTTTAGGTTTACTATTGTCGCCTGTCCCGAGGTACAGTGGAAAGACGGGACGTGAGACAGTGAAACTCGTGCAACGACTAGGGTGGGCGAGGGAGGGAGGGAGGGAGGATACAAGGGTACTTGGTTAGAGAAATCAATATTCATACCGCTGTACCGAGACGCACTACTCAGAATTAAAGTAGTGGGAATTATAGAATTGTATTAATAGTATTAATAGTATTAATATACTATTAAAATAGTGGGAATTATAAAATTGTATTAATAGTATTAATATACTATTAAAATAGTGGGAATTATAAAATTGTATTAATAGTATTAATAGTATTAATATACTATTAAAATAGTGGGAATTATAGAATTGTATTAATAGTATTAATAGTATTAATATACTATTAAAATAGTGGGAATTATAGAATTGTATTAATAGTATTAATATACTATTAAAATAGTGGGAATTATAGAATTGTATTAATAGTAATAATATACTATTAAAATAGTGGGAATTATAGAATTGCTTACATAAGTGGGAGTTTACGTAAACTGCCTATTCTGTAAGTGCGGGAGTGCCCATACCCACTATATTGAGAAACAGAAAATGCTAGAACTGTGAGAGGCATCGAACTGAAATGTTAACTGTTTCTCTCACCATAGGTACTCTCCGACCAGTTCTCTGTCTCTATTATTGTTTATGTTTATTCCTATTCTCTGGGATCTGCTGGGTTTTTTTTTGCTTTCTAAAAACAAAGCTATGCCCATGGTCATTCACAAACCATTGCCAAATGCCTCACAGTTCCAATCTCTGCAGGATAGAAATCTTGTTTAAATACTCAGAGCTATTTTCAATTTGCTTTTATGAATCCTAGACTAATGCTAGTTCTTTCTGAATACAAATTGTCATTTCGTGCATTGAAACTCTCTCAAGTCGAGGCCTGAGCTATAGGCAGAGGTTGAGTCTAAATTTGGTTTAGTTTAGTTTATTGTCACGTGTACAGTGAAAAGGAGGCCATAGACCAGTCAGCGGAAAGGCTATACATAATTACACACGTTATACAGATACATGATAAAGGAAATAACGTTTAGTGCAAGATATAATCCATTAAAGTACGGATAAACATAGTCCAAGGATCTCCAATGAACCCAGGACCGCTCTCTAGTTGTCAAGAGTCAAGAGTGTTTTATTGTCATGTGTCCCAGATAAAACAATGAAATTCTTACTTGTTGCAACACAACAGAATATGTGAACATAGTACACTGTAAATAATATGATAAACGAGAGAGAAAAAAAGGTCAGTGTATTTATGCACATACCCACAACTACGCACATACATTATATATATATATATATATATATATCCACATATATACATACACACACATACTCAAAAAACAAACAATAGTAGTGCAATAATAATAATAATGGTCTAGTGTAGTTCAGAGCTTATTTGAGGTTGTAGTGTTTAATAACCTGATGGCTGCAGGGAAGAAGCTGTCCTGAACCTGGACATTACAGTTTTCAGGCTCCTGTACCTTCTTCCCGATGGCAGGGGTGAAATGAGTGTGTGGCCAGGATGGTGTGGGTCTCTGATGATGCTGGCTGCCTTTTTGAGGCAGCGACTCCAATAAATCCCTTCGATGGTGGGGAGGTCAGAGCCGGTGATAGACTGGGCAGTGTTCACAACTTTTTGCAGTGGTTTCCGCTCCCAGACTTTCAAGTTGCCGAAACAGGCCGTGATGCAACCAGTCAATGTGCTCTCTACTGTACACCTGTAGAAGTTCAAGATTGATAGGGTGGTTCAGTTGCCTAATGACAGCTGTGAAGAAACTCCCTGAATCAGGAAGTGTGCGTTTTTACACTTCGCTACCTCTTGCCTAATGGGAGAGGGGAGAAGAGGGGGTGACCAGAGTGAGACTTGTCTTTGATTATGCTGGTGGCCTTGCCAAGGAAGTGCGAAGTGTAGATGGAGTCAATGGAAGGGAGGTTGATTTGTGTGATGGTCTGGGCAGGCTAGGACTTTGTTACTTGGAGCGCAGGTAGCTGAGGGGAGATCTTATAGAGCTGTATAAAATCATGAGGGGAATAGACAGGATGAATGCACGTCTTTTTCCCTAGGATAGGGGAAATCAAGAACCGGAGGGCATAGGTTTAAGGTGAGAAGAGAGAGATTTATGAGGAATCTAAGGGGCAAATGTTTCACACAGAAGATGGTGGGGAAATGGAATGAGGTGCCAGAGGAGGTAGTTGAGGGAGGGACTATAACAATATTTAAATGATATTTGGACAAGTACATGGATAGGAAAGGTTTAGAGGAATATGAGCCAAATGCAGGCAGGTGGGACGAGTGTCGATGGGGCATCTTGGTCGCCATGGGCAAGTTGGGCCGAAGGGCCTGTTTCCGTGCCATGATGTAATCTGGCTTCAATTTTTTTTTATTTTAGAGAAATAGAGTAGGATATTTGTATATATTGAATAAACTCAGCAGATCAGGCAGCATCTTCCGGAGAACATGGATGGGTGACCCTTCTTCAGACTGATTGTGGTGGTGGGGAGAGAACGCTGGAAGAGAGGTGGGGACAGGATAAAGCCTGGCAAGTGATGGGTGGATACAGGTGTGGAGGAAGGTGGGGGTTTGACTGGCGGATGAGTGGAGTAAGGCAAGAGATAAAAAGGAGAATTTGTACTGGAATTTCACCTTATCCTGTTATAAAAGGTAATCCCGAGAAGGTGTGGTGCTTTCTGCAAGTGTGTGTCGAACTTGCTGAAATCCAAAGACCTACAGGTTTGGAGGTTAATTGGCTTTGGTAAAATTGTTCATTGTCCCGAGTATGTAGGATAGTGGTGGTGTACTGGGGGATCGGTGGTCGGCGTTGGCTCGGTGGGCCGAGGGGCCTGTTTCCACGCTGTATCTCGAAAGTCCAAAGTCACATTTTCAGATTTATCTTCAGATGTTTTGTTCCCTCATGGGCCATGTTTATCAGCAGACACAAAGGTCTAGATTCGCACGATTGGTAATCATGTCAGTCTCTTGGCCGGCAAACAAAATAATGACGTGTAACTTTGTACAGGTGCCAGTGAGTTCCATCACAAATGAAGCACAAGGGCAACGTGCTAAAGTAATAATTAGGTTGAGTGGTGAGTGAGAATGGGGCCTTGCTTGGTCCGCTGAGATGCTACGTAATATATATAAAATACCTGCTCCATCTCACCAAAATTAAAATAATGAAGCCATCAATTCAGTGACAAAATATGTTGGCTTGGACAGAGAGCCATTGAGTCATAAACCACGGGAACTGGCCCTTCGGCCCAACTCTCCCATGCTGACCAAGATCAGCAAAATGGCGCCAGAGAGTGACGACTCTTTGCTTGCTCTTCCCAGAGACGGAACTACTATCATCCAATACGAAGGTATTTATTTCACAAAATCCTGGAGTAACTCAGCAGGTCAGGCAGCATCTCAGGAGAGAAGGAATGGGTGACGTTTCGGGTTGAGACCCTTCTTCAGACTGATGTCAGGGGGGCGGGACAAAGGAAGGATATAGGTGGAGTCAGGAAGATCCTTCTCCAATTTTAGATGGTTCCTCCAATTTTGACTTCTCCAATTTTAGATAGTTCCTCCGTCCCTCTCTTCCCCTCCCCCTTCCCAGTTCTCCCTCTATATAGGTGGAGACAGGAAGATAGAGGGAGAACTGGGAAGGGGGAGGGGAAGAGAGGGACAGAGGAACTATCTAAAATTGGAGAAGTCAGTGTTTATACCGCTGGGCTGCAAGCTGCCCAAACGAAATATGAGGTGCTGTTCCTCCAATTTAATCATCCAATACAATCGCTCTACTCTTTTCAATCTCTTTTCCACCTGTAAGTATAGCTACAATGCTGAGAAATATATTCCACACTCTGAATCTTCCCAAAAGGACACAAAGAGCTGGAATAACTCGGCAAGTCAGACAGCATTTCTGGAGAACATGGAAAGGTGGCTTTACTTCAGGTCTATGGCTCTGTATCTCCCCCTTTGCTCTAGCAATTGTACATGAATTTGATTTGATTGCATCTGGATGTAGTGTTATCTGATCTGTTTGGATAGCATGCAAAAGAAAGTTTTTCACTAACTTGATACACTTGACAATAATAAACCTTTACCCAAACATAAACAATGCTATTCATTGACATTAAATATATAAATTTAGTTTGAAAAGTTGAACCTTAAATCATTCTATGATGACATTATACATGCTTTGAACACTTTCTGTGTTGAATGAATATGTTAGCAATTTTGGAAGCTGTGAATTATTTTCCAAAATTATTAAACAAATTTTCAAAAGCTGCTGATGTGTTGTGGAAGCAGTTTCTTGATCTGCAGACACTGTATTAAATGGTTTATGATCCACAAATATTAAATTAACTTCTGTTGATTGTGTGTTACAAAGGCAATAATGATGGATGTCTGTGAATGATTTGCACATCTCTAATCTAATGAAGGAGCTACAAGTGACATCATGAAGCTAAACAGTGGATTATATTCATAATTGAAGTTTCAAAATTAGATTACAGCCAGAAATCTCTCCTCGAGCCGTTAGTTTTGAGAAATGATGCCATTTTGCTGATCCTCATTTATCACAAGTTTTAAATCACTTTCTGGATGATAGGGTATGTATGGCCTCTTATTTTGTGGACAAGTTTACATGCAATATTTGGGCAAGTTGGGTCGAAGTATGACTCTTTTAATCTATTTGGAAAATATAAACCAAAGACCAAAAATCATGGGGCAATTCTAATGAGAAGTCCTATTTATTACCTCTGCACCTGATGAGGCGGATGCGGTGGTCATTGAGGTGATTATCAGCGGTCAATGCCACTGAAGCACTCAGTGGACGCAGAGTGTTGGAGTAACTCGACGGAAATGATGCCAGGATTGGGGGATATTAGCTACAGGGAGAAGTTGGACGGACGTGGATTTTTTTTTCTCCGGAACGCCGGAGGTTGCAGGGAGACCTGAAGGAATTATCTAAATTCATGAGATGCATGGAGCCTATCCATGTTCTCCAGAGATGCTGTCCGACCCGCTGTGTTACTCCAGCACTTTGTGTTCTTTTTGTCTAGTAGATTCTATGCTTTTGCCAAATGCAATCACTATTTCTAATAGTGGTCGGTTTACTTTCTGCCTGGGTCCCACCGTCTGCTGATTGTTGCCTTTGTATGCGATTGACATTCACTGATGGTCTACAAGTGATGCATATTTCCTCAGTCCCAATCTCTTATCTCAAACGTAGGCTGCGGAAATGAATGCACTTTGTGCTGCTTCTGAAAGGACTTGTCAGCTCCGCCATCCTTAAAAATATCACCTAAAACCAGAAGGCATCAGGCCGTAAACAGGATTATCTGCGTCAACATTTGTTTCAAGCCTGCAAACTCCAGAACCCAACGGAGCTAAAGTTAGGATTTAAACACAAGAATTTACAACTTAAATACCAAAATCAGATTCTTTCTTTTGTTCCGTCATTAAAGTAAGATGTGTACAGTTTTCAAAAGAAAAATGCACTAGTAGTCGGCAGATAATAACACAGGCTTCCTTCCTGTGATATAGATATGTTTTGGGAGTGAAGTAAGAAAGGCATCCAGAATGAAATTAAAAGGAGAAAAATTATATGATTCTCCTTCAAACACGGCAGTCCTTCCCTTTCAGCTTATTTCAAACATTCCAATTCAACTGCAGCAAAGATCGCTGTGACTATGGTATTGAGGTAACATTCAGTAAAATTTACTACTGTACTGAAATAGTTATCAAAGAGAAATATGTGTGCAAATTCAGAAAAATACATAGCCAAGTGTATTTTTACGATTGGGAGCTGTATGTTTAGGTTTATTATTATTGTATCGTGTACCGAGGTACAGGGAAAAGCTTTGTTTTGCATGCGATCCGAATAGATCAGATAATAAGACATAAATACAATCAAGATAGAGAGAAGAATACAGAGTGCAGAATATAGTTCTAAGCATAAACACGCAGAGGGCGATACAGAGGAAGTGTTTGAGGCAGGTACAACTACTAGTTGAGGCATTGTGGCACAACAGATCCAGAGACAAAGTCCAATGTCCTCAATGGGGTAAAGGTGAATTGGACAGTACCATAGCTTATGGAAGGACCGTTCAGAAGCCTGATAACAATGGGGAAGAATCTGTTCCTGAATCTGATGGTGTGCACTTTAATGATTTCAATACATTTAAATTCAAAGTTGCCTTTATTTACGATAAACAGAATACATACATCATGTTTGTGTAGGAAGGAACTGCAGATGCGGGTTTACACTGAAGGCAGACACAATAGACAATAGACAATAGGTGCAGGAGGAGGCCATTTGGCCCTTCGATCCAGCACCACCATTCAATGTGATCATGGCTGATCATTCTCAATCAGTACCCCGTTCCTGCCTTCTCCCCATACCCCCTGACTCCGCTATCCTTAAGGGCTCTAACTAGCTCTCTCTTGAATGCATTCAGAGAATTGGCCTCCACTGCCTTCTGAGGCAGAGAATTCCACAGATTTACAACTCTCTGACTGAAAAAGTTATTCCTCATCTCCGTTCTAAATGGCCTACCCCTTATTCTTAAACTGTGGCCCCTGGTTCTGGACTCCCCCAACATTGGGAACATGTTTCCTGCCTCTAACGTGTCCAACCCCTTAATAATCTTATATGTTTCGATAAGATCCCCTCTCATCCTTCTAAATTCCAGTGTATACAAGCATAGTCGCTCCAGTCTTTCAATATATGACAGTCCCGCCATTCCGGGAATTAACCTAGTAAACCTACGCTGCATGCCCTCAATAGCAAGAATATCCTTCCTCAAATTTGAAGACCAAAACTGCACACAGTACTCCAGGTGCGGTCTCACTAGGGCCCTGTACAACTACAGAAGGACCTCTTTGCTCCTATACTCAACTCCTCTTGTTATGAAGGCCAACGTTCCATTGGCTTTCTTCACTGCCTGCTGTACCTGCATGCTTCCTTTCAGTGACTGATGCACTAGGACACCCAGATCTCATTGTACGTCCCCTTTTCCTAACTTGACACCATTCAGATAATAATCTGCCCTCCTATTCTTACCACCAAAGTGGATAACCTCACACTTATCCACATTAAACTGCATCCGCCATGCATCCGCCAACTCACACAACCTGTCCAAGTCACCCTGCAACCTCATAGCATCTTCCTCACAGTTCACACTACCACCCAGCTTTGTGTCATCTGCAAATTTGCTAATGGTACTTTTAATCCCTTCATCCAAGTCATTAATGTATATTGTAAATAGCTGGGGTCCCAGCACCGAGCCTTGAGGTACCCCACTAGTCACTGCCTGCCATTCTGAAAGGGACCCATTTATCCCCACTCTTTACTTTCTGTCTGCCAACCAATTTTCTATCCATGTCAGTACCCTACCCCCAATACCATGTGCTCTAATTTTGCCCACTAATCTCCTATGTGGGACCTTGTTGAAGGCTTTCTGAAAGTCAAGGTACACTACATCCACCGGCTCTCCCCTGTCAGTTTTCCTAATTACATCCTCACAAAATTCCAGAAGATTACTCAAGCATGATATTCCCTTCGTAAATCCATGCGGACTCGGAACAATCCTGTTACTACTATCCAAATGCTCCGCAATTTCGTCTTTTATAATTGACTCCAGCATCTTCCCCACCACTGATGTCAGACTAACTGGTCTATAATTTCCCGTTTTCTCTCTCCCTCCTTTCTTAAAATGTGGGATAACATTAGCTACCCTCCAATCCACAGGAACTGATCCTGAATCTATAGAACATTGGAAAATCATCACCAATGCGTCCACGATTTCTAGAGCCACCTCCTTAAGTACCCTGGGATGCAGACCATCAGGCCCTGGGGATTTATCAGCCTTCAGTCCCATCAGTCTACCCAACACCGTTTCCTGCCTTATGTGAGTTTCCTTCAGTTCCTCCGTCACCCTAGGATCTCTGGCCACTAGAACATCTGGGAGATTGTTTGTATCTTCCTTAGTGAAGACAGATCCAAAGTATCGGTTCAAGATTCAAGAGATTCAAGATAGCTTTATTTGTCATCCAATATTGGACGAAATTCAGTCACCCACAGTCCAACAATAAAAGCATTAAATAGGCATTAAAATTACACAACCCCAAAAACACACAAAAAAAAAAGAAACATCCTTCAAAGAAACATCCATCACAGTGAGTCTCCTCCAGTCCTCTCCTCACTGTGATGGAAGGCCACAATGTCTTTCCCTTCTCCTGCTGTCTTCTCCCGCGGCCAGGTTGTTGTGGTTGCAGGCCGCGCCGGACGGTCCGCAGCGGGCCAAGCCCAACTCGTCTGCCATTTCCTTGTTCCCCATAATAAATTCCCCCACTTCTGTCTTCAAGGGACCCACATTTGCCTTGACTATTTTTTTCCTCTTCACATACCTAAAAAAGCTTTTACTATCCTCCTTTATATTATTGGCTAGTTTACCCTCGTACCTCATCTTTTCTCCCCATATTGTCATTTTAGTTATCTTCTGTTGCTCTTTAAAAGAGTCCCAATCCTCTGGCTTCCCACTCTTCTTTGCTATGTTATACTTCCCTTTTATTTTTATGCTGTCCTTGACTTCCCTTGTCAGCCACAGGTGCCTCTTACCCCCCTTAGAATCTTTCCTCCTCTTTGGGATAAATTGATCCTGCAACTTCTGCATTATTCCCAGGAATACCTGCCATTGCTGTTCCACCGTCTTCCCTGCTAGGGCCTCCTTCCAGTCAAATCTGGCCAGCTCCTGCCTCATGCCTCTGTAATCCCCTTTGCTATACTGTAATACTGGCACTTCCGATTTTCCCTTCTCCCTCTCAATTTGTAGAGTAAAACATCATATTATGATCACTGCCTCCTAATGGCTCTTTTACCTTGAGTTCCCTTATCAGATCAAGTTCATTACACAACACTAAATTCATAATTGCCTTCTCCCTGGTAGGCTCCAGTACAAGCTGTTCTAAGAATCCATCTCGGAGGCACTCCACAAACCCCCTTTCCTGGGGTCCATTACCAACCTGATTTTCCCAGTCTACCTGCATGTTGAAATCTCCCATAACCACCGTAGCATTACATTTGCGACATGCCAATTTTAGCTCTTGATTCAACTTGCACCCTATGTCGAGGCTACTGTTTGGGGGCCTGTAGATAACTCCCATTAGGGTCTTTTTACCCTTACAATTCCCCATTTCTATCCATACTGATTCTACTTCTCCTGCTTCTATGTCACCCCTTGCAAGGGAGTGAATATCATTCCTTACCAACAGAGCGACCCGACCCCCTCTGCCCACCTGTCTGTCTTTTCTATACGTTGTGTACCCCTGAATATTCGGTTCCCAGCCCTGGTCCTCTTGTAGCCATGTCTCTGTGATTCCCACAACATCATACTTGTCAATGTCTCACTGAGCCTCAAGCTCATCCACTTTATTTTTTATACTTTGCGCATTTGAATACAACACTTTAACTTTGGTATTCACATTGGCCCTGACCTTACTCTCTTATCCCATCTAGAACTTTCCTTCCCATTTACTCGAGAGTCCTTTGCAATTTCTCCTGTATTTGCTTCCCCTTTAACTCCATCTTCATATTCCCAATTTGTCAACCCCTCCCCCCCAGTACTTAGTTTAAACCCACACATGTAGCACTAGCAAACCTGCCTGCCAGAATGTTGATCCCCCTGCTGTTAAGATGTAACCCGTCCCTTTTGTACAGGTCACCCCTACCCCAGAAGAGATCCCAGTGGTCTAGAAATCTAAATACCTGCTCCCTGCACCAGCCCCTCAGCCATACATTCACATCCCCGATCTCTCTGTTCCTGCCCTCACCAGCACGAGGTTCAGGTGGCAATCCAGAGATAACCATCCTCGATGTCTTACTTCTCAATCTTCTTCCTAATTCTCTAAACTCACGTTGCAGTATCTCCTTCCTCTTCCTCCCGACGTCGTTCGTGCCCACGTGCACAACTACATCCGGTTGATCGCCTTCCCTCACTCGGATGTTCTAAAGCCGGTCCATGACGTCTTGAACCCTGGCACCAGGGAGGCAACAGACCATCCTCAAGTCCCGCCTGCGGCCACAGAATCTACTGTCCGTACCTCGGACAATGGAGTCACAAAGTGCTGGAGTAACTCAGCGGGTCAGGCAGCATCTCTGGAGAAAAGGAATAGGTGACGTTTCAGGTTGAGACTGAAGAAGGGTCCTGACCCGAAACGTCACCTATTCCTTTTCCACATATATGGTGTTTTTGAGTTCAGAGGTTTATTAATAGTAGATTTCTGGGAAACATGAAGGAATCCCTTCTTCTGTCCTTAAGCTGTCCACAGGAGAGATGCACTGGTTGCCATCATTGATGCTGTCGTGTGGTTTAGTTATTGTCACATTTACTGAGGTACAGTGAAAAGCTTTTTTGTTATATGCCATCCAGTCAGTCGAAAGACGATACAGGTGATCCTCAGCTTACGATGGGGTTCCATTCCGAAAAAACCCCATCGCAAACCGAAAATACTGTAAGTCAAAATGCATTTAATACACCTGGTCACGTGGCCGGAAGCGAGCTGCGGCTCGCTAAGGGTCGCTGATGTTTGCACCATCGCAAAGTCGAAATATCGCAAGTCGAAGCATCGTAAGGCAGGAAGCACCTGTACATAATTACAATCAAGCTGTTCATTGTACAGATACACGATAAAGGGAATAACATTCAGTGTGAGATAAATTCCAGTAAAGTCTGATTAAAGATTGTCTGAGGGTCTCCAATGAGGTAGATGGGAAGTCAGGACCGCTCTCTAGTTGATGATAGGATGGTTCAGTTGCCTGAGAACAGCTGGGAAGAAACTGTCCCTGAATGTGGAGGTGTGCGTTTTCATATTCTGTAACTCTTGCCAGAGGGGAGAGGGGTGAGTCTCATCCTTGATTATGCTGGTGGACTTGCCAAGGCCGCGTGAAGTGTAGATGGAGTCAATGGAAGGAAGGTTGGTTTGCGCGATGGTCTAGGCTGTGTCCACAACTTTGCAATTTCTTGCAGACTTGGATGGAGCTGTTCCCAAACCCTGCTGTGATGTATCCCGATGAAATATTTTCTACAGCGCGTTTGTAGAAGTTGGTGAGAGTTGGTGGGGACGTGCCGAAGTGAGCAAGAAGAAATGGAAGTGAAGTCTGGGCTTTTCTGCTGAACACGGTTCTTCTTAACCCTGCAAATACGTACGCAGTTGCATAAAAATTCTGAATAATTGCCCTGAAACTCTGCAACCTCTGCGATGCTTCACAGCATTTCTGCAACTCAGGTTGTGAATTAAAAACCCTTCAGTGATTTTTATCGTCCTAAACTGACCCATTGATCACCAATTATTGCTGAAAATGAAGCAATATTCTGCCTCATTTTTGGTCACACCTAATCTCATATTTATAATCCCTAAACTACAGGTGACCACTCTTTCCTCTGCCAGACCTCCACATTATTCTGGCCACACAGGTTATTGGCATCAAAGGTCTTGTGACGATGCTCGTTTTACCAGATGAGCAGGTGGTGGTAAGCATGATTAACAAGCAAAACTAATGACTTGCAGTGTTTAAGAAACATCTAGATAGTTACATGAATAGGGTAGGTTTAGAGGGATATGGGCCAAACGCAGGTAGATGGGATTAGTGTAGATGGCACATGTTGGTTGGTGTGGGCAAGTTGGGCCGATGTCACTGTGTGCTAATCAAGGAGAAAGGTTCTCTCTCCTTTCTCTCTCCTTTCAGTTTTATAATTTAACAAGGTCTAGTTCTTTTCCCCCAGTTTGTACAAAACACCCTGAATAAATTGCAGATGCAAAGTCAAGTCAAGTCAAGTCAATTTTATTTGTATAGCACATTTAAAAACAACCCACGTTGACCAAAGTGCTGTACATCTGATTAGGTACTAAGGAAAAAAAAAGAAGAAACATACAGTAGCACGCAAACAGTTCACAGCACCTCCTCAATGAGCCTCAAACGCTAGGGAGTAGAAATAGGTTTTGAGCCTGGACTTAAAGGAGTCGATGGAGGGGGCAGTTCTGATGGGGAGAGGGATGCTGTTCCACAGTCTAGGAGCTGCAACCGCAAAAGCGCGGTCACCCCTGAGCTTAAGCCTAGACCGCGGGATAGTGAGTAGCCCCAAGTCGGCCGACCTGAGGGACCTGGAGTTAGAGAGGGGGGTTAGAAGATTTTTGATTTGGGGGGGGAGTGTCCATTTAGGGCTGCAGAAGCTGGTTTACACAAAAACAAATACAAAGTGCTGGAGGAACTCAGTGGCTCAGATAGCATCTGTGGAGGGTTATGGACAGGCAACATTCCTTCTTCAGACTGATGGAGTAGGGGTAGGGCGGAGAAAGCTGGAATTGAGAGATGGGGGCGGGACAAAGCCCGGTGAGTGATAGGTAGATACGGGTGAAGCAGGGTTGATTGGCACATGGGTGGAGTAAGCGGCAAAGGCCAGAGATGAAGAGAAGACGAAAGTGTGTGAGATAAGGAGAGGAGTGGAGTGAAATGTGAAGCCAGAGGAAGGGACATAGGTTGAAGACGATGGGGATGAGTGGAAGGGGGGGGATGGTGGAAGAAATGAGTGCGTAACCGGGTGGTATAGATGGCAAACTGAATCTGAAACCTTTGCACAGTGTCCTGAAATAATATTTTAGACCTTTGGGCCCTCACTGTGACCAAAAGGTTTCTGCATTACTAACTGATTTTGGTGAAGTGGTATGAATTATCTGCGAGAGCTCGGCCAATCATCAGCAGCGAGTAGTGCTGCTGCCTCATAGCACCAGAGACCCAGGTTCAATCCTGACCTTGGGTGCTCTCTGTATGGAGTTTGCACGTTCTCACTGTGACCGTGCGGGTCTATACGTTAATTGGCTTCAGTAAATTGTCTCTAATGTGTAGGAAATGGATTCGAAAGTGGATAACGTGAACCTAATGTGAACAGGTTGCAGTTTGAATCTTGAAAATCTTACTGCACATATGTGCAAGGGTGTAGTTCAGTTTAGCCCATTGTCACTTGTACTGAGGTACAGTGAAAAGCTTTTGTTGCCTGCTAAACAGTCAGCAGAAACACAATACATGATGACATTCGAGCCGTCCACAGTGTACAGGTAATGATGCAGTAGGCAGAAGGGTCTGTTTCCATGCTGCATCTCTAAACCTAAACTAAACTAAAGAGAATAATGACCATTTCATGTCCCTGCGTTTGATGTAAGAACCCAATTTATTGATCCTTAGCGGTTTTGGGGAGCTGACAAACTTTCTTTGCTGTGAGGTAGTTAGAAGTCTGTGTTTGTGACAAGCACCATGAACGGAGAACCATAATGAACCTTCCCGATAGTTCTTGCCTGACCCTGGTGACTGTGTTTTTGTGCAAAACCCGTGCATAGACTGATGAGCCAAATGGAAGTAATTAAGGGGAAACAGCGGCAGTGGATGCAGTGAGACAAAGGGAGCCGCAGAAGTTATCGAATTATCAGAGTGTGAAGTCGTGGCACAGAGGGGAAAGGACAGAGGAGCTCTCTGACGGAATCCTCAGGGGGCTTGGTGCTGACCAGCCTGATAACAGCGCTGACAATTAGCACAAGCAAGGGAGCTGCACTGGAGATCGAGACTGGTTCATATCCCGTAATTGGGTATTTGTACCTGTATCATACCAATTATCAGATGTGATGAGGCTGAAAGACGAAGGATTTAGTTCGGTGTCAAACCTGCTGCACTATATTACACTGGATTAATCAGGATCAGGGGTTGATGAAGCTGAGAAGATGAGTCTTTAACCAAATCATCAATCCTGATAAATAATCTGCTGTGTTGTATTGCATTTTGTCTCCCTGTGATCAAGGGGAGGATATAGCTGGAAGGGCAACGTTTTAACAACAGACCACAAATAGTTTGGAAGAAAATGCAGTCAAGATAATGAACATAGATTTATATTTGCACTGTTTGGGTTTCTTCTGATACAATTATTAAAACTGTGGAGTAGAAGGCAGAACTTCAAGGTGAAAGGGATAAGGTTTAAAGGAGATGTGTGGGGCAAGTTTTTTTCAATGATGCACTGGTTCAATGGTTTCTTTATTATCATGTGTACCGCGTACAATGAAATACACTTTTTTCAATCAACTCAGCAAGACCATCCCCACTCATAAGCACAATCCCCTGGTTAGTACAAAATGTACAGAACAGCCCACTGAGCCCACATGCAAGAGGTGGCATTTTGGTGCCATTTTACAGACCCTGCCACAGCTGGCCACAAAGGCCTGTTGCTGCCATCGCCACCATTCCATTTGTCCACCAAACCAATGTCCCTCTTCACGCCTGGCCTTTTATATAGTGGGTGGTGTGTGCCTGGAACACACTGCCAGGGATGGTGGTAGAGCCAGGTACGATATTGGCATCTAAGAGGATTTTGGAAAGGCACATGGATATGTTTTATTTGGAATAGTTTATTGATGTCACGTGTACCAAGGTACAGAGAAAAGCTTTTCTTGTTGCGTGCTATCCAGGCAGTGGAAAGACTATACATGATTACATTCAAGCCGTCCACAGTCTACAGATCCAGGATAACGAGAATCACGTTTAGTGCAAGGAAATGGAGAGATATGAATCACGTGCGGGCAGCGTAGAGTATATTAACTGGGCATCAACTTCGACACCGCCATCATGGGCCAAAGGGCCTCTTCCTGTGCAGTACTGTTCTATGTTCTATGAATAGATAAACCTGTTACCGGTTCAAAACTGAGTCCAGGACTTGATATGGAACTGCCTTATGAGTGCTTGTATCTTGTAACTTCAAACACGTCTGTTTTGTGAAGTTTAGGATTGGGCTGAGGCTTAATAATGCCACATGGGTGGCAGGGCCGAGACGATGGTGTACTGGTAGAGCTGCAGTCTTACAGTGCCAGATCCCCGGGTTCAATCCTGACTATGGGCGTTGTATACCCAGAGTTTGTACGTTCTACTCGTGACCACATGGGTTTTCTCCCACACTCCAAAGACATGCTGATTTGTGGGTTAATTGGCTTCGTTAAAATTGTAAATTGTCCCTAGTGTGTAGGAATTGCAAGTGTTCGGGGTGATCGCTGGTCGGCGCGGACAGGGTGAGCAGAAGGGCCTGTTTCCATGCTGTATCTCTAATGTCTGAAGTCTAACGACGTGTGCCAAGGTACAGTGAAAAGCTTAATTTTGCATGCCATCCCATCAAATCAGGCAATACTGTGCATAAATACAATCAAACCAAACTCAAGTACAATAGGTAGAGCAAAGGAGAAGGTACAGAGTGCAGAATATAGTTCTCAACTTTGTAGTGCACCAGTTCCAGAGACAAAGTCACCTGCATCCATTGTATCTAGGAATTAAAATGCCCACTCCGTCAGAGACTGGATTGAGTGAGGTAAATACAATCCCATGCATGCTCTTTGGAAGCTTGTTCACAATCCGTTTGTTGAAAAGCAAGGCTGGATTGTAAATGGGATTCTGTTCCTCTTAATCTCCCCGCTGTTCTGCTGCTCAGGTGAGTCAAAGCCTCGTGTTCTACCCTTCAGAATCTTGGCACATAATGAACACAAATATCATTATGTTAATGTGAAGGTAGAGAGAGTTGTAGATCTGGTGTAAGGGATGGGAGCAGCCAGGGATTATAACAGCTTAATGGGCCCTGAATAAAAAGATAGTCCTAATGACAAACTGGCTGACAGATCTAATTAATAAAAGTTATAAAATCTGCTGTCAAGAGGCAAACAGTTCAACACAAAGGAATTATAAAACTCCTCAAGTAGAAACACACGCTCACTAAAGATCTGCCTGTGTACAGGGACCAGAAGGTAACGTTGCCCCAGATATCTTTTCTGTTAAGTCCTTATTAAAAATGGAGTCAGAGAAGATAAATCAAAATGTCATTATAATGTTGTTTTTTTCACACCAGAAGTAATTGCAACGTTTGAAGGCCAATTTCTGTCAGATCTCTTTTCACACTTTGCGATTTGGGGGATGCTGGGATCAAGAGTTAAGTGTGAGGAGAGTTTAATTGTCATATGTACTGGTAATGGAATAAAGAAATCCTTATTTTGCTGCAGTTCCACAGGCCCCTAAACGTAATAACATACGGACAGTATACAATAATTACAAAAACAGTAAAAATAACTAATACTAGGTTAACCATAATGGTGCAAATTCAAAGTCTGTAGTTCAACCAAAGACACAGTCCTGAGAAGACTATCGTTGCTGAGGTCATTGTTGTTTAGTGTTCAGGAACCTGATGGTTGCTGGGAAGAAGCTGTTCTT
The DNA here is from genome assembly GCF_053455715.1 of Rhinoraja longicauda. NCBI lineage: Eukaryota > Metazoa > Chordata > Chondrichthyes > Rajiformes > Arhynchobatidae > Rhinoraja > Rhinoraja longicauda. Next base: position 60,221,706 of record NC_135958.1, read on the forward strand.
AAACCTGGTGGTTCCGAGCAAGGGTTTATTGAAATGAAAGTGACATTACATCCTCAAAATCAAGTTGAAGGATTTGCAGTGGCTTCCAAATCAGTTGCACCGGTTAAGAGTTAGAAAAATCTCAACCAGGTTTTAGACTTTAGACCTTTTGAGATACAGCGTGGAAACGAGGCCTTTGGCCCACCAAGGCCATGCCGACCAGCGATCACCCCGTCCACTAGCACGATCCTACACTCTAGCGACAATTTACTATTTTTATCAGAGCACCCGGAGAAAACTCACGCGGTCACAGGGAGAATATACAAACTCTGTACAGACAGCCCCCGTAGTCAGGATCGAACTCAGATCTCGGGTGCTGTAAGGCAGCAACTCTACCGCTGCACCACTGTGTCACCCCAGGTGATAATATTTCCCTCACAAGTAATCCTTGTGGCCTTTCTGGCTGAAATTGCCTAGTTCTGGACATTCTATGCCAAAAATTATGTTTAAATTGTCCAAACTCCTTCCAGTTAGTAGAGTATTCTTATTAGTATCTGAGAAACTACCAGCATGAACTGCTTACAAAGCTAGTTCCAAAGAGAGTCAGAACACAAAACGCTGGAGGAACACAGCGGATCAAGCAGCATCTGTGGAGGGAATGGACATAACAATGTGGGTCGGATCCTTCTTTAGACTGAATAGCGTGGTGGAGGGGGGGGGGGGGGGGGATGAGAAAGCTGGAGTAGAGATTGGGGTGGGACAAACCCTGGAAAGTGATAGGGGTCTGAGGAAGGTTCATGGCCCGAAACATCGTCTGTCCATTCCCTCCACAGATGCTGCCTGACTCGCTGAGTTCCTCAAACATTTTGCTCAAGATTCCAGTATAGAAACAGAAACATAGAAAATAGGTGCAGGAGTAGGTCATTCCCCCCTTCGAGCCAGCACCGCCATTCAATATGATCATGGCTGATCATCCAACATCAGTACCCCGTTCCTGCTTTCTCCCCATATCCCTTGATTCCGTTAGCCCTACGAGCTATATCTAACTCTCTCTTGAATACCTGCAGTTCCTTGTGTCTCCAGAGCAGAGAGCGCTGTGTTTGAACCGACGACAACTCCTCTCCCTCTCAGTCCTGAGATATATTTATTAATGTACAAGGAGGGTTTCCAGTGCACAGCAGTGTGCAGTGACAGGGTAGCTTCGATCTGTGCAAAGACAAACTGAACTGTCGCTGTACTCACTGACAGATACCTCATCTAGAATAGCAACAAGTCAAATATTATAAAGTCAAGCACAACGGTAAATCACTGCACCTCCTGGCAATGTGAAATAGACAAACAATGTTGAAAATATTCAAAATATAGACATTTTCTGCACCAATCTTTGAAACAAGCATTGTTTCCGCATTCACGTCAGGATAAGCTGCTGTCCCATGCACCGACCTGTTCTCTTGCATTAGTTAATTTAACTGTGGAAAATATCTTTGGCAAGCAAATAGACTGGGGTTATAAATCTTTTACCAATTAGTGCGGATTTTGTGCAGGCTAGTTCCAGTGCTGTACCTTTCTTTGTTGTTCTAACTGGATTAGATTTTAAAAAACAGCATAATTCCACCCATAGTCAAAAGAAAAGTTACTGTTCGGTTTAGTTTAGGTCTAGGTTTGGATTAGTGTAGATTGGAGATACAGCATGGAAACAGGCCCTAGCCCACCGAGTCCGCGCCGACCAGCGATTCCCCCCCCCCCATACCCTCGTTCTATCTTACACACTGGGCACAATTTTTTTACAAACCTACATGTCTTTGGAGTGTGGGAGGGACCCGGAGCACCCGGAGAAAACCCACGCGGTCACAGGGAGAGTGTGCAAAGTCTGTGCCGACAACACCCGTAGTTAGGATCGAACCTGGGTCTCTGGTGCTGTAAGGCCGTAACTCTACTGCTGCGCCACTGTGCCACCCCAAACTGGTGTTTATTTCAGTGTTGGTCAACACCACAACACTTGCATGCCATATCGGTCACAGTGCTTATATTCTTTTCCCATTGGTATCATTGATTCTTCTTCACAATGGGGACTTCATTCAGCGTTCACTTCCTTAATAATACTGCAACATTTATATTTGCGATTCTTGCTCTCTCTCCTGCGTGTTGGTTGTACCATGTACAAGTTTCTCCAGGCTGCTCACGTTGATTCCGATGGGAGGTCACGCCATATGTTACTAGCTGGCCTGCTGCCAACCCCCAGAGTTGACTGTGTTATTGTCACAATACCACCCATATTTAAGACTCCAGAGTCCAAAGGTTTATTGTCGTGTGTACCGAAAACAGAACAATGAAATTCTTACTTGCAGCAGCATAACAGATCTGTAAACGCAGTACTCATAGATAAAACAATGAACAAAAATAGTTCACTAAATTAAGAATATAATGTCAGTGCATAACAAAAGCCCAAAGTTCCTGGTGCAACAAAGACAGTTCGTAGTTCATATTGTAATAAAAAAGAACTGCAGGTGCTGGTTTATACCATAGATAGAAGTCTGAATAAGGGTCTCGACCCGAAACGTCACCCATTCCTTCTCTCCCGAGATGCTGCCTGACCTGCTGAGTTACTCCAGCACTTTGTGAATAAATACCTTTGATTTATGCGGGTCGGTCACCTCGGTAGGGGTCGAGCTGCCTGTCCGTGGGCGTGGGGAAGAGAGTGGAAGTTTTGTTGCCTTCCATCACAGTGAGGGGGTGTTTGGAGTCACTGTGATGGATGTTGGTGTTGGGGTCGTGTGTCCTGTGTTCTTTTCTTTTTTGCTGTGTCTTGTGACTGCTGAAATTTCGTTCGGTATTTATACCGAATGACAATAAAGTTCTGTTATACTGTTATACTGATTTGTACCAGCATCTGCAGTTATTTTCTTATGCTACCTGACCCGCTGAGTTACTCCAGCATTGTGTGTCTATCTTCAGTTCATAGTTTAGTTGGTGTTTTATAGTGTTAAAGAGTCTGATAGTTGTTTGGAAGAAGATGTTCCTGAACCTGGAGGTCACGGTACCTTCTTCCTGATGGTAGGAGTGAAATGAGAGTGTGGCCAGGATAGTGTGGGTCTTTGATATTGCTGTCTGTTTTTTTTCTGAGACAGTGCCTCTTCTAGATCCCTGCCATGTTGGGGAGATTCAGTACCTGTGATGGACCGGACAGTGTTCACCACTTTTTGGAATCTCCTTCGTTCCTGGGCGTTCGAGTTGCTGAACCAGGCTGTGATGCAACATTCAATATTCTTCATTCCACTAGTGTACCTTTACAAGCTTTTAACTGAAGTGCCAAGCACCTCAGAATGTCTATCACTCAAACCCCAAATCCCAGGCTGTTTATCACTACTTCATGGAGAACAGAATCTCCAAACTTCACCTCATTCCAAATTAACCCTTTGAAGTACTATTTTTCAATGCTGACACTGGAACTCGGGTTAGGCTGCACAACAACTTGGCATATCACTTAGAGCTGTTGTCTCACTGCGCCAGAGACCCAGGTTCGATCCTGACCTCAGATGCTGTCTGTGTGGAGTTTGCACATCCTCCCCTGTAATAATGTGGGTTTCCTGCAAGTGCTCCAGTTTCCTCCTACATCGCATAGATGTAGGGGTTTGTAGGTTAATTGGCCCTTTGTAAAATTGCCCCTTAGTGCGTGGGGAGTTGATGCGAAAGTGGGTAACGTAGAACTAACGTGAACAGGTTGAAGTTTGAAGCTTAGTTAATTGTCATGATTACCGAGGTACAGTGAAAAAATTTTGTTGCGTTCGAACCAGTCAGTGGAAAGACTGACTGACTGAGAAAGTGGGATAACATGGAGCTAGTGTGAACAGGTGATCAATGGTCGACATGGACTCCTTTATCATAGCCCCACGCTCCCCTACACTCAGTGAGGTGCTAGTTAACACTGCAGGGAGACGAGCAGATTTTCCTGAGCGTGCCTTTTGCTCTCTGAGTGAACCTACCGAGGTACAAAATGGATGCCACCCTTCCGATGAAATACTCATTGTGATACATCAGTCCAGAGATTTTCAAATGTTTATTGCCATAAATTTTTCATGTCTTAAAACCCTAGGCACTAGCTCGCAATGTGGAGTTCAGGCAAGTCGAGGAAGTGGCATCAATAGGAAGCCAGTTAAAAATTCCTTACCAAGCAACTCTGGGAGGCTTTAGTGATTTTTGTAATGTTTTATAGTTCTCCTGTGGCACGGTCTTTCAAAATGAAATATTGCTGTACTGTGTCATGCTATTTTACAACAAAAGAATCACAGAGGCTTTAATTGTGTCAGGCAACCACAGCCCCTGAGCTGAGAGGCAGAGCGATTGAAAGGCAAACAGATAATTTGATTTGGGTTGTAACAGAAACAATTTATAAACACAATTTCCGAGCTTGAATCTGAACATGTTAACAACAATGACACTGCTAGCTCCATTTACATTTGTCGTCTACATTAATGTCCCATCATATTACCAGTAATCTGCAAATTCAGTTCTAATAACCTTTTTATTTTGTATGTACGTGTATATTGTACGGGCATAGCCCAGCAGAAGAGGTGGTGGAGTAGGTGTTTAATTTACACAAGGCTGCCTATACAGCTGATCGAGCCGAGAGTGGTGTGTTACACTTATGAAGGATGACAAGGTGAATGTTTCCGCAGTTTATTTAGCGATGGCATTGTTCGACTCTTCAAACACCACCTTTTGGTTAGCCAAACAAAAGAGAGAAAGCACTTGACAGTCCATGAAGGGAGACTCTGACAGAAACTGCCGTCTTCCCACTTGTCAGACCAACTGTATAGCATTTGACAGATCCAAGTATGGTCCATGATTGTGCCGTCTCTTTCATATCAAGCATATTGTCTGGGGAAAAGTGGGGGAAATAGCTTGCAACCTGTCGCAATGGTTTCAGACCGATAAACTCGCAGCACGCAGAGCTCAGCAGGTTGGACGGCCGGCTGCCAATGGGGCCAAATGCTCAGGCACGGAAAAGAACCAGCATTGGTTAACGAACGGTAATTTGAAGATGGCACCTGGGTAGTTTTGCTTTGTTACCACCTGGTCCTCCATTATGTCAATTGGCTGAAATGGCTCTAAAACTACACTAATTTAACACAGGTAACACCACCATGAGCTGAAGGACAGGTTGGGCCATTGTTACATTGATCAGTGCCTGTTTTTAGATGTTCAAGAGTCAAGATTTTTTGTTACCTTGTACCGGCAACACAACGATTGAATTCTTACTCGCTGCAGCTCAACAGGTCCATTCATGCAATAATACACAGATTAATATATGATAATCAATAATATAACAAATTAATACTGGGTAACCATGATCGTGTAAAACCAAAGTCTGTGCAAGCAAAGACACAGTCCATAGAAGATTATAGTTGCTGAGGTTAGTGTTGTGCCCAGTGCAACAAGGCAGTTCATACTTCATAGTTTAGTTGGTGTTTGCAGTGTTCAATAGCCAGATGGTTCCTGGGAAGAAGCTGTTCTTGAACCTGGTGGCCATGGTTTCAGGCTCCTGTACCTTCTTCCCGGTGCTAGCAGCGAGATAATAATAGGAATCCGAGGGGTAACTTTTTCACACAAAATGTGGTGGGTGTATGGAACAAGCTGCCAGGGGAGGTAGTTGAGGCTGGAACTATCCCAATGTTTAAGAAACAGTTAGAGAGGTACATGGATACGACAGGTTTGGAGGGATATGGACCAAGCGCAGACAGGTGGGACCAGTGTAGCTGCGACGTTGGCCGGTTGGGCTGAAGGGCCTGTTTCCACACTATATCACTCTATGACTCTATGAGAGTGTGGCCAGTGTGGTGTGAGTCCTTGATAATGCTGGCTGCCTTTTTTGAGGCAGTGCCTCCTGTAGATCGCTTCGATGGTGGGGAGGTCAGAGCCTGCGATGGACCGGGCAATGTCTACCACTCTCTGCAGTCTCCTTCATTCCTGGGCGTTTGAGTTGCCGGACCAGGCCCTGAAGCAGCCAGTCAGTGAGCTGAGTGGAATGCCTGTAGTGATAGGAGACTTCATGTCCACATTGAATAGTTTGTTGTGAAAGACCATGACAGGTGGGCAGAGTAGAATTTTGTTTCAAAACAACATGACTATGTGTAGATTCTGAAATGTCATTTATTGCTGTATCTGGATTTTAAAGTTTTGCCTTTCTGTACAGGTGCTTGTTTGTGTTGGGCTTTGCAGCAAGTGTTATGGAACTCATTAACTTTAAGGGAACTATGACGAGCTGTTGTAGACGTCCTGTTGTGTAGATAGAGCTGACGTGAGATTTACTTTAAGCCATAGAAGTCAGTGGTGTAAACTGTGAGGAAAGTGTGGTTTAGTTTAGTTTAGTTTAATGTCACATGTACTGAAGCACAGCTTTTTGTTGTGTGCTGACCAGGGAGAGGGGAGTAGAGAGAGTGAGACTCGTCCTTGATTGTGCTGGTGGCCTTGCCGAGACAGCGTGAGGTATAAATGGAGTCAATGGAAGGGAGGTTGGTTTGTGTGATGGTCTGGGCTGCGTCCGAAACTCTGCAATTCCTTACGGTCTTGGATGGAGCTGTTCCCAAACCATGCTGTGACGCATCCCGATAAAATGCTTTCTACGGCGCATCTGTTGGTGAGAGTTGTCGGGGACATGCCAAACTTCTTGCGCCTTCTAACAAAGTGTGCAACGTAAAGCGGAAAGTAGAAATTAATTTCAATATAAATCAAGCCAAACCCAGAATGAGAATGAAAGTATAAGAAAATAACTGCAGATGCTGGTACAAATCGAAGGTATTTATTCACAAAATGCTGGAGTAACTCAGCAGGTCAGGCAGCATCTCGGGAGAGAAGGAATGGGTGACGTTTCGGGTCGAGACCCTTCTTTAGACTGAAGAAGGGTCTCGACCCGAAACGTCACCCATTCCTTCTCTCCCGAGATGCTGCCTGACCTGCTGAGTTACTCCAGCATTTTGTGAATGAGAATGAAAGTGTTAGACTCGCTTTTCCTGCACGAGTGCAAAGAGAAAAACCGGTAGAGGAACATGTTCCTGATAAGAAGAAAACAAAGTCAATTCATTTTGATGGCCCTGGCATAAACGTTAGGTTTATATCCCATACATCCCTATCACTTGTGTGACAGAATGGCGTAACGACACTTCATAAAAGTTAAACATTTGATTTTCAGATTTTTAATATTGCACAAAAATTACTAAAGTTTAAAAGTAAAATGTATTAAGTTAGTAGATCAGGACGTTTACAATACAGCAGTATGAACATTTTAAAGTGTTACGTAACTTCTACATACTTCCTTTCTCCCTTGCTCCCTTCCTCCACCTGAGTCATTTTACCAGTTGCACAGTTCTCCACATTGTTTCGCTCTTGAGATCACCCCTTCCCTCTCTAACAATGGGCTTACTCTGCCTGAGGTCATTTGTGGCCGGCCTTGATGCGCCCTTGTCTTTTATCGTCTCCAACTCTTCACCCCCCCCTACTTTCAATGTGAAGAAGGGCCCAAAAGCGGAAACGTCACCCATCCTTTTCCTCCAGAGATGCTGCCTGACCCACTCAGTTACTCCAACACTTTGTGTCTATCCTTAAACAGCTTAATCAGCTCACAGAGTGACAATCCGCCAGAGACACCAACAGCAAGGAACAATATTCGTACCGGCATCTTATTATCCACCAAAAGACCACTGCCCATCACCAACCCCAGAATGTACACCTCTGTTCAACAACATAATTAATAATGTCAACCTAAACCATGAATCACACCACTAGTGTGATTGATGGTTAAGGAACATTTATTTTTTCATCAAATATAATAATCTTACTAATCACCATTTTGTTTTAATATCTCATGATTTCTGCATAATTTAACAAAATATAATGAGATTTTAATGGTTCAGAGGGTTTGTTAAAGTCTGTATTTCTCTGGTAGATATTGCTTCTGCTGTCAGCCCTTTTGGTTGGGGGTACGTTTGAAAGCACGATGCTTACAGTGATGAATTATTCAGGGACAGAAAACTAGATTTGAGTTCCGATACTCTGGAATGCTCACAGAGTCTGTTCACTGCAAACTGTCGGTATCCCAGTGCAACCACCTTACCGCACCTGAAGTCTCACCACTTTCTGCAAGGTTCATTGGCAAGTTGAATTGGTAGTAAGGACGGCAAATGTTTAAAGTATAAAAACAGGGATGTAATGCTGAGGCTTTATAAGGCACTGGTGAGGAGTATTGTGAGCAGTTTTGGGCCCTGTATCTGAGGAAGAATGTGCTGCCATTGCTGTGGGTCCTCCAGAATGGTCTTGCACAACCTGATCAATTTTACTGTGTGATGCTCTGTAAAACTGCCCAGTGGTAGACTATACTTGTACACTGATGGTGATGGTGTACTTCATTAAGAAGTGGGATGCAAGATAGAGGATACGGTTCATTTTCCAGCGTTTCCTTACAATTGGGGTTTAATGCAAGCTGCGTTTGGCCATTGTGGAGTACAAAGCGCACTCATGCACACCCTCTATGACACTTATGCACACAAGAACACCATTCACACGCACCTAAAAAAGACACAAAGTGCTGAAGTGACTCAACAGGTTAGGCAACATCTCTGGAGAACATGGATAGGTGACGTTCACAGTTGGGTCTGAACAACGGTCCGGACCAGAACCCAAAACAATGTGAGACATAACTTTGCGTAGGAAGGAACTGCAATTGCTGGTTTATACCAAAGAGAGACACAAAGTGCTGGAGTAACTCGGCGGGCCAGGCAGCATCACTGGAGAAATAGAATGGGTGACATTTTGGGTCGGAACCCTTCTTCAAATTAAAGTAGACGGTGGGGGGGGTGTAACTAAAGGAACATAGACATAACTCTGTGTCTCTCCCTCCACAGGTGCTGCCTGCCCTGCCAAGTGTTTCTGGCATTTTCTATATTAACTTTAGATTTCTAACCTCTGCAATATATTTCTGCTTGAGTTTACCATTATGTTGTTCATTCCTCTGAACTATATTTCTGACCTGCTGTCAGTGTTTTTATTGATAAGCAAAAAAAAAAAACAAAACTCAGTAAATATGGCGTCTGTACTTTACATCCACCTTTTACAGTGTACAATATCTTCTATAACACCCGACATCTCCCTGAGTTTCTCCAGCACTTTGTGTCTTTTTTTTTTCTAACCGGCATCTGCAGTTCCTCGTTTCTACATTCAAGCACACCTTCTGTGCACATATGCCTGCCCCACACAACTTGCACAATCACACTGACTCACCAGAAAACAGCAAAGAAAGTGCTGTTTCCACCATCAGACCAGACTCCAATTCTTTAATGTTTCATTTTAACAGCAGTCTTTTCTGAACTCTTTTTAATATGTGTCTTGACGTTTTTTTAATAAGAGTCTTGTCTAAATAAGGGTCCCAGCCCGAAACATCACCTATTCCTTTTCTCCAGAAACGCAGCCTGACCCGCTGAGTTACTCCAGTATTTTGTGTCTATTTTTGTGTGGGAGCTGGAGACCGGAGGTGAGGAGGTGAGGAGCAAGGGCTGGAGGTTAGGAGGGTGAACCGGGGTAATGACTCCAGCGCTTTCAAGGTCGGCTGCAGGAGGCTTCCCTGGGACACAGAGATGGTCGAGCGGGGGAGAGGGGAGCGACGTCGGTTTGCCGGAACTGCTCCAGTGCATCAAGCGAGCGGGCCGACTGGACTATGGACCTGGAAATGGGACTAAAACATGGCGGCGCCAGCTTGTGTAACATATGCACAAAGAATTTCACTGTGCATCTGCACATGTGACAAATAAAGCACCATTGAACAGAAAAGCTGTCGCAACAAACACGTGTTCCCAGCCCCAACAACACATCGTGACCCCCTCAGTCCAAGCTTTCCCTGCTGAGGATCTTTAACCCATGCCCCAGTAGCTATTACTGGAGGATCATCCATTAATACATTCAAACTCTGATAATCAAACCTGAAATCTAAAATACTTCTGTTCACAGGCGCTAAATGTCCGCGCAGACTAAATCATCTTGTGGAGAGGATGTTTCCTCTGGTGGGAGAGTCTAGGACCAGAGGCCGCAGCCTCAGAATAAAAGGACACACTTTTAGAAAGGAGGTGAGGAATTTCTCTAGCCAGAGGGTGGTGAATCTGTGGAATTCATTGCCACAGATGGCCGTGGAGGCAAGTCAATGGATATTTATGCAGCGGAGTTTGATAGAGTCTTGATTAGTAGGGGTATCAGAGGTTATGGGGAGAAGGCAGGAGAATGGGGTTGAGAGGGAAATATAGATCAGCCATGATCGAATGGTGAATAGACTTGATGGGCCGAACAGCCTAATTCTGCTCCTCTAACTCATGAACTTATGAATCTTATTTCTTGCTGTTTTCCTTCAAACCCCAGCCTTTTTTCAATAATCCGCTCAGTGCGCCAATTCTGTTTCCCTCTCTGCTCATTTTGTAGTTACACCATGAGTGAAGGCTGCTGGGAAATGCAAGCTTGGCTCCCGAGATCCTTGCTGCCTGGTTTTGGCCAGTTTTTGGCCCCAGAGAGGCCTGTGTCTGTGTTACCAGCTGTGAGAGATAGAGTTAATACCAGCCAGGGCTCCGCTCCTTCTGTTCAATCCCCAGTGCTGGATATTTCCTTCTCGTTCAGTTCTGGCTTCCCAGCGGGGCCAATTCCGAACAATGCAGGCTTGCCAGTGAAGACTGGATTGTAACGACAACGTGGTCTATCTCAGCCCCTCCCCTGGGCTGTCATGGTAGATTACACCCCTGCTGGTACTCACTCCCCTGCCGTGCATTCAGCAACATCTCTCTTTTAACTATTTCATAGACGTGAGTCTCAGGAGCCGATAACATCTATCTATTGAGAACATGGATTGGTGACGTTTTCTATCAGAACCAAAACGTCTCCCATCGAGAACCAGAAGACATAAGTTTAAAGTGAGGGGGGGGGGGGGGGGGAAGTTAGTAGGAACCTGAGGGGTAACTCTTTTGCACAAAGGGTGGTGGGTGTATGGAACGAGCTGCCGGAGGAGGTAGTTGAGGCAGGGACTACCGCAACATCTAGAAACCATTTAAACAGGTACCTCGATATTACAGGTTTAGAGGGAAATGAGCCAAACGCAGGCAGGTCGGACTACTGTAGATGGAACATGGTCAGTGTGGGCAAGTTGGGACGATGGGCCTGTTTCCACACTGTATAACTCTACGACTCTATCCATGTTCTCCAGAGATGCTGCCTGGCACGCTGAGTTCCTCCAGAACTTTATGTATTTTTTTATAAACCAGCATCTGCCATTCCTTGTGAAGAGGTTTACCAGAATGCTGCCTGAATTAGAGGGTATTAGTGATAAGGAGAGATTGGACAGACTTAGATTGTTTTCTCTGGATTGGTGGTTGAGAGGACATGATAGAAGTTTGTAAAATTATGAGAGCACAGATAAGGTAGACAGTCAGAACATATTTCCCAGGGTGAAATCATCAAATACAAGAGGGCATAGCTTTAAAGTGAGAGGGGAAGGAAAAAGGTGTACGGGGCAAGTTTTTATCCAGAGAGTGGTGGCTGCCTGGAACGTTCTGCCGGGGGTCATGGTGGGGCAGATACAATGGTGATGTTTAGGAATTGGGCAAAGAAAGACACAAAGTAACTCAGCGGATTAGGCAGCATCCCTGGATAACATGCATAGGCAATATTTTGGGTCGGAACCCTTTTTCAGTCCGAAACAACCCAAAACATCATCTGTCCATGTTCTCCTGGGATGCTGCCTGACCCATTCAGTTACTCCAGCACTTTGTGTCTTTCTTTGGAATTAGGGCGGCACGGTGGCGCAGCGGTAGAGTTGCTGCCTTACAGCGAATGCAGCGCCGGAGACTCAGTTCGATCCTGACTACGGGTGCTGTACTGTACGGAGTTTGTACGTTCTCCCTGTGACCTGCGTGGGTTTTCTCCGAGATCTTCGGTTTCCTCCCACACTCCAAAGACGTACAGGTTTGTAGGTTAATTGGCTGGGCAAATGTAAAAATGTCCCTAGTGGGTGTAGGATAGTGTTAATGTGCGGGGATCGCTGGGCGGCGCGGACCCAGTGGGCCGAAGGGCTTGTTTCTCCGCTGTATCTCTAAATCTAAAAAAAATCTAAACCAGCATCTGCAGTTCCTTGTTATTACATTTTAGCAGAGCACATGGATATGCAGGGAATGGAGGGATATGGATCACATGCAGGCGGAGGAGATTAGCTTGGCGTGGACATTGTGGACCAAAGGACCTGTTCCTGTGCTGTCAGTTAGGATGTCGATTGTAATAGAATATATTATAAGTTGCAAAAGGTGGATGTAAAGTGCAGACACTGTGTTTACTGAGCACTTTTGTTTGTTTTTTTGCTTAACAATAAAATATCTGATGGCAGGTCAGAAATATGTTTCAGAGGAATTAACAACATAATGGTAAACTCAAGCAGAAATATTGCAGAGGTTAGAAATCTGAAGAAATGTAAGGCATCTGTCAGTATAGTCAGCGTGGACTCGGTGGGCCGAAGGGCCTGTTTCCCTGCTGTATCTTTCAATCAAAACAAAAGTTTAAAAACTAGATTTTCAAAGTTTTACAAAATGATGACTGACGTTTAACAGTTAAAATGTATTACTTGAATTAAGTAATGTTTGAGCATCTTACAGGATAATGATCTGCCTGAAACACCAACAGCAAGGAGCGATGAAGGGGCTGCTCCTCTCCAGTCTTGTCCACATTTCAGCCCCACACTCCATATCTTTGTCACGCGGTACAGAGAGGGAGGGGGAGGGGGATGAGGATTTCCCTGGCGGTTTGCTCCTTGGCCTGGCCAAAGTGGCCATTCACGGGTCCAGGCAGCGGGCAGTTGAGGATACTGCCCGAGTCGACTTGCTGCCCCCCTTCCTAGGTTACGTCCGTGCCCGCGTGTCGCTGGAGAGGGTGTCCGCGGGGACGCTGGAAGTCTTCCATAAATGCTGGTCACTAAGGTGGCTCGAGTGTGTTTTAGACATGGAAGATAACGTTGGAATATTTTTTTGTTTTGTTTATTGTCACGTGTACCGAGGTACAGTGAAAAGTTTTTTTGGTGCATGCTATCCAGTGGAAAGACTATACATGATTACAATCGAGCTGTCCACAGTGTATTGATACAGGACTAAGGGAATAAGGTTTAGTGCAAGATAAAGTCCAGTTAAATCCAATTTCTCTGATCTCAAGTAATCCCTTGCAAGGGCGGCACGGTGGCGCAGCGGTAGAGTTGCTGCCTTACAGCGAATGCAGCGCCGGAGACTCAGGTTCGATCCTGACTACGGGCGCCGTCTGTACGGAGTTTGTACGTTCTCCCCGTGACCTGCGTGCGTTTTCTCCGAGAACTTCGGTTTCCTCCCACACTCCAAAGACGTACAGGTATGTAGGTTAATTGGCTGGGCAAATGTAACAATTGTCCCTAGTGGGTGTAGGATAGTGTTAGTGTGCGGGGATCGCTGGGCGGCGCGGACCCGGTGGGCTGAAGGGCCTGATTCTGCGCTGTATCTCCAAATCTAAAAATCTAAATCTACCCTCTCTCTCCATCCATCTCCCACCCCAGGCGTCCTGGTAGTTTCACTGTTTGGCTCCGTTCGTTATCATCTCTTCCACAGCTACCAGTGGACCTTTTGTTTGGTCGTCGGTGCTGGCTGTGATTTGTTCTGTTTCTTGTCATTCCTCTAGTTTCCCTCTCCCCTGACACTCAGTCCGAAGAAGGGTCTCGTCCCGAAACGTCACGTATTCCTTGTCTCCAGAGATGCCTGCTGTCCCGCTGAGTTTCTCCAGCATATTGTGTCTATCTTCAGCGTAAACCAGCATCCTTCCTACACACAAAGTCCGACTAAAGATAGTCAGAGGGTCTCTACGTGAGGTAGATAGTGGGTCAGACCGCTCTCGATGATTGATGTTTGCCAACCGCAGGGCAGTTTTGATCTTTGCAGAGTTTTGTAACTGTGATTATACAATAAAAGCTCCTCGATAGGGAAAACAACTAAACAACAGCAAGCAGTGCATACAGGCAGCGTTTGGTCTGAGAGAAAAGCACAGGGTGAAATTGCAGCAACAAGTGGTGTGTAAGGAGATGCAGGGTGGTGGCAGGGCGGTGTGTGTGGGGAAGGGACTGAGGGGGTTTCACAGCCACACCACTGCGCTGGTCATGAGCAGGACGATGCTGTCTGCACGCAGTGTGGTGGGAGAGCCCGGGCTGAGCCACATCAGGGGAAGCGGTGACCTTCACGGCCGCCGGTGCGGCCGAACCTGTGGCCCTGTGGAGTCAGGTCTCTGGGCCAACCTGCAGCAGATGGCAGCGCTCCGTCCCTCCCGCACTGGCCAAATGCAACGGATGCCCACAGGCTTCCTCGGAAACGTCCAGGGACACGAGGGTCCGCTGACAGCGGGGAGCATGGAGATGGGCTGCCATCCACACCCCCACCCCCTGAACGAGGAAGGACCAGGAACTCCAAACACAGACACCTCACAGAAGAAATGTGCTGGAAGGATCTACGGAGGCAACTGAAGTTGGCTGAAGAAGGGTCTCGGCTCGAAACGTCACCTGTTCCTTTTCTCCAGAGATGCTGCCTGACCCGCTGAGTTACCCCAGCATTTTGTGTCTATCTGCAGAGACTTCAGGATCACCGACTGGTAGAATCCAGTAAAGATACAAAGTGCTGGAGTAACTCAACGGGTCAAGCAGCATCTCTGGAGAACATTGGATAGGTGAAGTTTCAGGTCGGGACCATTCTTCAGTGTGAAGAAAAGTTCCGACTCGAAACATCACCTATTCTTTATCTCCAGCGATGCTGCCCGAGTGTTGAGTTACTCTAACATTTGGTGTCTATTTTCGGTATAAAATAATACCTGCAGTTTCTTCCTACACGGAGACTTCACAGGCAGGTATAACAGACAGGTATAATCCAGTAAAGACACAGTGCTGGAGTAACTCAGAGGGTCAGGCAGCATCTCTGGAGAACATGGATAGGTGACGTTTCGGCAATTCCCTCCACAGACGCTGCCTGACCCATTCAGTTACTCCAGCACTTTGTGTCTTTTTTTTTCTAGATTCGGTAGTTCCACCTGCTCTGGTTTCTGAGATAGACTTCGAGTGAAAACAGAGTACTGAAAATATTCTGCTCATTTTGATGCTTTTGAACGTTTTATGGGCTTTACAGTGAAATCGCTGACTATGCCTAGTATGCATTTACAAAGAACAGTTTATTAATAATGTTAGTTTAGTGTAATTCATTCCTGGACTGTTTTATTGTAAAATAGATTTTTTTCTTTTTCATTGGCTGTCTTGGTATTGAGCTGGGGCCTGTGTCCAAGATTTGCACATCGGCTGCCAGGAGTTTCAAGACCAGCGTTGTGATGACCTCATGCAAGGGAAGTAAAGGAAAGGAAAGTAAGCATCACGGTGGCACTGACCTTGGATGCTGTCTGTGTGGAGTTTGTACCTTCTCCCTGTGACAGCCTGGGTTTTCTCTGAGTGCTCCGGTTTCCTCCCACATCCCAAAGACGTACAGGTTTGTCAGTTAATAAGTTTCTGCAAATTGCCCCCAATGTGTCGAATGCATAACTTAGAACCAGTATGAATGGGTGATCAATGATCGGCGTGGACTCGGTGGGCTGAGGTGATTGTTTTCATGCTGTAACTCTAAACTAAGCTGAACAAAGTTAAACACGAAAAACACAGGGTGGACTTATTCAAAAAATTTCTGAAGGAACTCAGAACTCATGTAATTTTATGCAAGCATTGTCCTGCAAATGTTTGTGTTGCTCTCTTCGATTTGTAAAGCACTTTGAAGCCTCATATTCTGATTTGTTTGGTCAGCAGTCTACATTCAGTTGTTCTAAGTGGCATAATTAGCTTTTAGTGGAATGAGACAGGGAGTTAGGAGAGCTCATGACACTTCCTCCCAGGAGACCAGACGGCAATGGTTGTTCACCTGATCGTGCCCACAGCAAGGTCCAGCAGCTCAACATGGATGACTCACCCCTTCGCTTTATTGAGGATAAGGCTGTGGCTCTTAATTCCGCTGGCAGCTGTCTTTCGGTCCAAATTTGTAGGTAAAAAATGTAGAAACAAGGAACTATAGATGCTGGTTTACCAAAAAAAAAGCAAACAGAATGCTGGAGTAACTCAGCAGTCAGGCCTGTAGAGAAAATGGATGGCTCAGCAACGCAGCGGTAGAACATGAATAGGTGACGTTTCAGGCTGGTCTCTTCTTCAGACTGATGGTAGTCGAGGTGAGAGAGCTGGAAAAGAAAGGTGGGGGTAGGACAAAGCCTGGCAAGTGATAGGTGGATACAGTTGAGCGGGGTTTTATTGGCAGATGGGTGGACAAAGCCTTGAGATGAAAAGGCGACAAAAGGACGCCAAATAAGGATACAAGAGGAGTAAAATGTGAATGGCCGGGATAAATATGGTACAGGTTCGAGGCAAATGGATGGAGGGGAAGATGAGGTAAGAATGCAGGGAGCCAAATATGGGAGAGCTGCACAAACAGTGATGAACATGCATTATGTGATGAATTTCACATGCCCACCTAAAACTATCAACTAGTAAAAAGGCGAAAGAAGAGCAAAGGCAATCAAATGCCTACAACAGATAAAGAGATGTCAACTTGGAACTTCTAAATGGAGACACAAGGAACCTCAGATGCCGGAATCTTGAGCAAAACACCCACTCTATCTATTGTACTTGAGTTTGAACTGACTGGATCTATGTACAGTATATCTAATTTGGACGGCATGCAAAGCAAAGCTTTTCACTGTGCCTCAGTACACGTGACAATAATAAACCTAAATGTAAACCTGAACCTAACATCCATTCCCTCCACCATCATCATTGGCGGTCACTCGAAGCGAGTATGACTGTCCTCTGGAGGACGCCTGTGCGTGACTTTGAGTAATGTGGGGAGACTGGTGCACTATTCCCTCCACAGATGCTGCCTAACCCACTGAATCACTCCAGCGCTTTATATTTTGAACTTCAAAGCACAGTTAACCTCACTGGCACCTTAATTTCAAGGCCGGAAGATTTCTCTTTTATGAGGGGTCTGTTTAACTACATCAGCTATGTTTCGCCCATGGTGGTACACTCACCTTTGCATCAGAAGATTGTGACTTCAAGTCTTATTGCAGGCACAGGATAAATAAAGCGTCTGGTCTGGTTCTCTGTTGTTGAGGTACTGAGGGAGTGGTGCACTGTGAAGGGTGCAGTCATTTGGTGCCTTCTTAGATGAACACAAAGAATGCCGAGGCCTTGAAGAAGAGAAGAGAGTTATCCAAGTTCTTCCCATTATTAAAGTCAAGAGAAGTGAATTTCACAACTGGAGGGTAAAATGCAGCAATCACCTTCTCATGCATTGGGTGGACACAGGTGAAGACAAATTGCCTGGATATTTTTAAATGGATGGGTTTTTTTTGATTGATTAAAAGATACAGCATGGAAACAGCCCCTTCGGTCCACCGAGTCCATGCCGCCCATCGATCACCTATTCACACTAGTTCCGCGTTATCCCGCTTTCTCATCTCACTCCTACACACTAGGGGGCAATTTTGCAGGAGCCAATTAACCTACAAACCTGCACGTCTTTGGGATGTGGGAGGAAACTGGAGCACCCGGTCACAGGGAGATCGTCCAAACTCCACACAGACAGCATCTGTCAGGATCGAATCCAGGTCTCTGACGCTGTGAGGCAGCAACTCAACCAACAGTGTCACTGTGCTATAATATAAGAAAATAACTGCAGATGCTGGTACAAATCGATTTATTCACAAAATGCTGGAGTAACTCAGCAGGTCAGGCAGCATCTCGGGAGAGAAGGAATGGGTGACGTTTCGGGTCGAGACCCTTCTTCAGACTGATGTCAGGGGGGCGGGACAAAGGAAGGATATAGGTGGAGACAGGAAGATAGAGGGAGATCTGGGAAAGGGGGAGGGGAAGAGAGGGACAGAGGAACTATCTAAAGTGGGAGAAGTCGATGTTCATACCACTGGGCTGCAAGCTGCCCAGGCGAAATATGAGGTGCTGTTCCTCCAATTTCCGGTGGGCCTCACTATGGCACTGGAGGAGGCCCATGACAGAAAGGTCAGACTGGGAATGGGAGGGGGAGTTGAAGTGCTTGGCCACCGGGAGATCAGTTTGGTTAATGCGGACCGAGCGCAGGTGTTCAGCGAAGCGATCGCCGAGCCTGCGCTTGGTTTCGCCGATGTAAATAAGTTGACATCTAGAGCAGCGGATGCAATAGATGAGGTTGGAGGAGGTGTCACTGTGCTGCCTTTTTGTGTTTTAGATGATTCTTGCTATAAAACACACAAAAATGATACGCTTTGTATTCCTACGTGTGCTGTCATATGTATCACGGGAACACACCAGGGAGGCAAGGATCTGTTTTTTTCAAACAATAAAATTATTCAAAATTGCAGCAAAACTGTTATTTATTTGCTTTTGACATAGCAGACCAGAGTGAAACGGGAGATTTAACATGTGTTTGGCAACACAAATTACTTTTATGATTTAAAAAAAAATATTTGCCACTTTCTTTAATCTTAACAAATGAGGAAAAATCCTTGCACCTAATGCTTACCAAAAATTGGAAGCCATCACAGATGTGTCGGTTTCTTTGGCGTCTGGTGACATTTTAAAGGCAACGTGATTTTGTTTATCGTCTTCGGACTCTTTGCTTGCATTGCACCCCTTTTGAATTTTGGGCAGGTTTGTTTTAAGCTGCTGACACATCTGAACATCCTTACCTTTTTAATCACTTCAGAAACATTGTTAAGTTTCCATCGAACAATGGGCCAAGCCTATCGATGGTTTCTGTTTGATTTATTGTATAATGGATGCAAACAGTCCTGCATAACTTATTTTACAAGCCCCATTTTGTTTGCCCTTTTCTGTTTAAAGCTCCATGCTATATTGATCATGTTCTGATCTCTGCTGGCTATTGCAATAAATCTGAATAATTAAGTTAAGATGCAGTAGATGAGGGCATGCAGCAGTCTAATGGCTCAGTGGTAAATATGTGCATCTTATGCTACAAAACTTCTTAAACACCTTTGCAAATGGCAGTCTGAAAATACGTTCCTTTGTCTCAAACATCATCTCCAATTGGCCCCGTCAAGCTTCCTGACTCGAGGAGTGCAAGTGCATGGTTCCCTGAAAGTGGCGTCACAGGTGGACAGGGTGCCCAAGAAGGCTTTCGGTATGTTGGCCTTCGTCGGTCAATGTCGGTCGGTATGAGCCTACGCTGCCTCAGTAGAGCAGGCAAAATAATAAAAGATCCATCCCACCCCGGCCACCGTCTGTTTGTTCTTCTGCCCTCTGTTCGACGTTTCAGGTCGATCAAATCCCGAACAAACAGACTTAAGAACAGTTTTTACCCCAGGGCCATACGAGAACTGAACACTACCTTCTGCACTAGCCAACACTGTTAAAAAATCTTTTGTACTTAATATAATTGTATTTATTTGTTTTTGCATTTATTGCATATATGTTTTTACGCACTGTCAGGATTGGCTATTTTTTAATTTCGTTGTACTCGTTGCAATGACAATAAATGAATATTATTATTATTATTATTATTAATGAGTATAGAAGTTGGAACGCTATGCTACAGTTGCACAAGACACATCGGTGAGACCGTTTGTGGAGTATTGTGGTCGCCCTGCTGTAGGAAGGTTATCATTAAGCTGGAAAGAGTGCAATGAAGAGTTAGGCAGAAGTTGCGAGGAGTCGACGGCCTGAGCTATCGGGAGAGGTGGGACAGGCTAGGAATTTATTCCTTAGACTGCAGGAGGATGATGGGTGATCTTACAGAGGTGTACAAAATCATGAGAATGGATGCACCGAGTCTATTGCCCAGGGTAGGGGAATCAAGAACCAGAGGACATAGGTCTGATGTGAGAGGGGAAGGATTTAATAGGAACTTGAGGGGCAACTGTTTCACACATAGAGTGGTGGGTATTTGGAACAAGCTGCCAGAGGAGGTAGTCAAGGCAGGTACTATAACACCATTTAAAAGACGTGGACAAGTACATGGATAGGAAAGGTTTAGAGGTATATGGGCCAAATGTGGGCAGGTGGGATTAGTGTAGATGGAGTAGCTTGATCAGTGTGGGAAAATTGGGCTGAATGGCCTGTTTCCGTGCTGTACTACCCTATGACTACAACATAATGAAGGTGGACAAGGACATCTTCATGGCATTTAGTCCTACTACTTTCATCATCAGAAGGAATCCATTTTGATACAGGAGAAAGCACATTCATATTAATCACAGAATATTTTCCTAATTTAAGTATCAAAATTGTTTGTTTACTGATAATCCTGGTATTGGCAGCACTTTCTAATTTGTAGTTGTACAGCAGTATAGAGTAACACGGTTTGCCAACAAACATTAATGAAAGGATGTTGTGTACACAATATTCAGAATCCAATTTAATATAAAGGACCGAACAACGCCCCTCTGAATTCTGGTCACTAAAGGTCAGTAGAAAGTCACCTCTTTACCCAATTAGTAGAATTTTACCTTGTGCAGCACTGTGGTGCAGTGGTAGAGTTACTGCCTCTGGTGCAGCACTGTGGTGCAGTGGTAGAGTTACTGCCTCTGGTGCAGCACTGTTGTGCAGTGGTAGAGTTACTGCCTCTGGTGCAGCACTGTGGAGCAGTGGTAGAGTTGCTGCCTCAAGTGCAGCACTGCGGAGCAGTGGTAGAGTTGCTGCCTTACAGCACCAGATCCTGATTTGATCCTGATTTTGGGTGTTGTCTATGCGGAGTTTGTACATTCTCCCTGCGACTGCATTGGTTTTCTCCAGGTGCTCTGGTTTCTTCCCACACTCCAAAGACATGCGAGTTTGTAGGTTCATTGGGTTCTGTAAATTGTAAATTGTCCCAAGTGAGTAAGATAATGCTGGTGTATGGCGATCACTAGTCAGCGCGGACTCGGTGGACCGAAGGGCCAGTTTCCACATTGTATCTCTAAAGTCTAAAGTCAATGCCCACTTTAATGTGACAAAATCTACTAATTTTTGGTCCTATGCCACCTAATTCTGAAATAAAACTGAGGCATTATCTTTTCACCTCTATTGAAGTCTTTGGTTCATGTCCAATATTCATTTCATAAACTGTACCACTCCTCAGAGTGTTAGATCTCACATGTGACCAGGAGCAGTGAGAGTGGGCTCATATGAAGCAGGCACTGAGGGAAGAACATTGGCGGAACTGCGGTGTCTTGTAGAAATCTATAGAAATCTCTAAGTGATTAAAAAATCTATGTTGTAAACCTTTAATAGACATATTACTTTTAAAAGACAATTGGACAGGATGAGATATAGGCCCAATCCAGGCAAATGGGATTAGTTAGTTAGTTGGTTAATTAGTTAGCTAGTTAGCCAATTAGTTAGTGGGTTAGTTAGTTAGTTAGTTAGTTAGTTAGTTAGTTAGTTAGTTAGTTAGTTAGTTAGCTAGTTAGTTAGTTAGTTAGTTAGTTGATTGGTTGGTTATATCGTTAGTTAGTTAGCTGGTTAGTTAGTTAGCTGGTTAGATGGCCGGTTAGTTAGGTGCAAAGTTGGTTAGGTGGCTGGCTAATTAGGTGGAAAGTTGGTTAGGTGGCTAGCTCGTTAGGTGGAAAGTTAGTTGGTTAGTTAGTTGTCACATGTGCAGAGACACGGTGAGATGTTTATTCTGCATGCCATCCAGTCCAGTCATACTGTACATGAGTACAATAGATTCTCTTCTGGAACAGCAGGCAGAGAGTCGCCACTTTCTGGCATCATCTTGCAACTTCTAAAACTCCCAAAAGTCTAATCTTGGCTTAAAGAGATATGCAATTTCTTATTTTCTCATTTTCCTATTCACCCAATATGCCAATTTGGTTGGCATGGGCAAGGTGGGCCGAAGGGCCTGTTTCCGTATTGCATGGCGCAATCACTCCACGAGTCTAAGTTCAATGAATAGCCATATTGCTCTTTTATGTTCTGGTGTTTCAATTGTGAAAAAGTAGAAAACCCCCTTGGTTTTTTCTTGAATGCAGGTGTCAAAAATGTGTCAAAAATGATTGTGGCAGTTTGCATTTGTACCTTGCCTTTTCTGCATGGAAAATTATTCTAAGGCAGCTTGCAAAACATTTTCAAAAATGAATTAACATTGGCCCATACAAGGGAATAAAATGCAGCTCATTTAAAATTTGATTAAATGTGTGGTAAAATCAAAGACTGTGGGCCAAAGCTTAAAGGTGAAAGGGAGAGATTTTAAAAGAAATGTGTAGGGCAAGTTTATTTACACAGAGCCCTGCATGTCTCCTTTAAACCTTGCTCCTCTCACCTTAAAGCTATCCCCTCTAGCTCTAAATCTTAGGTATTTTTAGTCTTGTTGGATGCAAGCGTGGGTATCAAGAATAACCTATTAAGAACCCATAAATGCCAGTAGACCCTGCATTGTGTCTCATAGCTGTCAGCAGTATCTGAGTCCAGGTATACTTGTGTACTGTACACAGATGCATCATGGAAAGCAAACTGTCAGGTTGCATCACAGCTTGGTTTGGGAACAGCTCTGCACAAAACCTCAAGAAACTGCAGAGGGTTGTAAATGTAGCCCAGACCATCACTCAGCCCAGACCCCCCCCCCCACCATTTACTCCATCTACACTTCATATTGCCTCAGAAAAGCAGCCAACATAATCAAAGCCTTGTCCCACCCTGGTCATTCCTTCTTCTCCCTGCTCCCTTTGGGCAAATGGTACAGAAGCTTGAAAGTACGCACCACCAGACTCAGGAACAGCATCTTCCCCTCTGTCATCAGGCTTCTCAGTTGTCCTTCCATCAGCTAGGCTCCAACTGTCCAATTCACCTCAACCCGATTGTGGGCATTTAGACTGTCTCTGGAACATGTGCCACTACACTGAGAACTATATTCTGCACCCTATCTTTCCTTTTTGTTTACCTATTGCATTCGAATTTGACTTGATTGTATTGTATGGTATTATTTGAACTGATTGGAGAGCTTGTAAAACAAACATTTTCAGTGCATCTCAGTACACGAGACAATAATAAACGGTTGTGCAGTGATAGTGTTGCAGACCTACAGTGCTAGAGACCTGGATTCGATCCTGACTTTGGGTGCTGTCCGAACAGAGCATGGACGATCTCCCTGTGACTGTGTGGGGTTCCGCCCACATTCCAAAGACACACAGGTTTGTAGGTCAATTGGCTTCTGTAAAATTGTAAATCGTCCGTGGTGTGCAGGGTAGTGCTAGTGTACGGGGTGATTGCTGGTTGGCGCGGACATGGTGGGCCGAAGGGCCTGTTTCCATACCGTATCTCTAAAGTGACCGAAGTGTACCGAAACGTTCAAGTGACTCAAACTAAGCCAGAAAACTTGCCTCAACACACCCTACTTTTAATAGGTAGAATAATGGTGCTATTTAAGATCGGGGCTCTGAGCAACTGACTGGAAGAGTATGAAAAGAAAATGAAATACTGTGGCAGGATGCATCTGTGTGCAGGGGCCACGGGGACAAAGCAAAGGCAGTGATTGTCAGTGTGATAAAACAGCTCTGCTTGAACCTGAGCAAGCCCTTGTTCTGTGTGTGTGAAGAGCCGGCGTGACTGATCCCTGTCAGTGGGTAGCCCGGGGTCTGTTATCAGAATATTCAGCTGCCTTTCTGATTTAACCTATCAGTGCAACAGCTGGAAATGCTGACAAATCTGTGCCGCTCAATCACGGGCCATAATCAAGTATTTATCAATTAATTGATCTCTGGTACATTCCTAAGCGTTGCAGTGCCCGATCTGCTGAAGCGCTGTGTGTGTTAATGTTATGTTGTACAAAGGGGATTGCTCCTCAGTTGTTGTAATCGTTTTGAGAGCAGTGTCAAAGAGTCGTGCGACGCGGAAACAGGCCCTTCAGCCCAACCTGTCCATGCTGACCAAGACGCTCCCATTTGCCCGTGTTTGATCCATATCCCTCCAAACTCTCCCCAGCCATGCATCTGTCAAAATGTCTTCTAAATGTTATTATTGTATCTGCCTCAATACTTCCTCTGGCAGCTTGTTCCACATACCCACCACCCTCCGAGTGAGAAACTTGCCCCTCAGGTTCCTATTAAATCTGTGTGCCAAAAAAGACCATCCAAAAGTGGAAACCATGAATGAACCATGAGACCCACACCTAAGTCTGTGGCATTGAAGTCTCTGCACTCTTTCCAGCTTAATGACATCCTTCCAAGAGCAGGATAACTAAAACTAAACGCAATATTCCAAGTGCAGCCTCACCAACATCTTGTACAACTGCAACATAATGTTCCAATTTCTATACAATACCCTGACAGATGAAGGGCAGTGTGCCAAATACCCTCTTCACCACAATACACAGGGTGGTGCAGCGATAGAATTGCCTGCCTCACAGCACCAGACACCCGGCTTCGATCATGACTACGGGCGCTGTCTGTGTGGAGTTTGTACATTCTCCCTGTGACCGCGTGGATTTATCCGGGTGCTCCGGTTTCTTCCCACATCCCAAAGACATGCAGGTTTGTAAGTTAATCGAGTTCTGTAAATTGTTCCTCGTGTGTGGGATAGACCAGTGCACGGATGATCATTAGTCAGAGTGGACTCATCGGGCCGAAGGGCCCGTTTCCACACTGCGTCTCTAATCTAAACTAACCGCAGGGCCCTACATATGAAAGTCCTGCCCAGGTCTGACTTTCCCAAATGCAACACCTCACACTTATGTGAATGAAGCACCATTTGCCATTCCTCGGCCCACTTACCTGGTTGATTATGATCCCGCTGTCATTTTTGACAGTTTTCTCCACTGTCTATGATAAAACCTATTTTAGTTTGATTTGCAAGCTTACCAAGCATGCCTTATACATTCACACAGCATGAAGGCACAGAGTCTTTGGCCCAGAGCAGGGGAATCAAGCACTGGAGGCCACAGGTTAAGCGTGAGATGGGAAAGATTTAAAAGGAACCTGAGGGGTAACTTTTTTGCACAAGGGGTAGTGGATATATGGAACAAACTGCCAGGTGAGGTAGTTGAGGGAGGTACAATAACAACATCTAAAAGACACTTGGACAGGTTCATGTACAGGAAAGATATAGAGGGATATATGAGCCAAATGCAGGCAGGTGGGACTGGTGTTGGGCAGCATGGGCAAGTTGGACCGAAGGGACTGTTTCCGTGCTGTATGACTCCATGACTCGGAAACAAGCTGCCAGAGGAAGTTGTTGAGGCAGGTACAGTAACAACATTTAAAAGGCAAGTTCGTGGATAGGAAGGGTTTAGAGGGACATGGGCAAATGTTGGCAGGTGGGACCAGTTTAGTTGGGAGATTTTGGGCGACATGGACATGTTGGGCCGAAGGGCCACTTTCGGTGCTGTGAGTGTGAGTGTGTGCAAATATTTATGTAATCGACATTCCGACTGCTCAGAGCAAATTGGACCACAACTTCTGCGAGATTCCACAGGAATCTTGTTCCTCCTGTCACTAGGTATTATTATCGCTTCGAATGTGACATTTGTTTCATTGTTGACCTCCTCCACAAATGATTATGGCAAATTTTACATTTTATGGCAAATGATTATGGTGAATATGTTCATAGGTCATAGGAGCAGAATTGGGCCATTCAGTCCATCAAGCCCATGTGAAGAGTTCTGGTAAATGCCAAATGTGAAGAGTTCTGGTAAATGATCCTGGTAAATGTGTTGAGTTATGACAAATGTTTATAGTAATTGTGATGATTTATGTCAAATTATGGTAAGTTTTACTATATATAGAGTCAAAGAGTCATAGAGTGGGGAAACAAGCCCTTTGGCCCAACGTCCACACCAAACAACATGTCCCGTCTGTGCTAGTCCCACTTGCCTGCGTTTGGCCCATATCCCTCTCAACCTGTCCTATCCATGATCCTGTCTAATTGTTACCTAACCGTTGTAATTGTCCCAACTGCAACTATCCCCTCTGGCAGCTCGTTCCATACACCCACCACCCTTTGTGTGAAAAATTATCTCTCAGATTCCTATTAAATCTTTCCCCCTTCATCTTAAACCTATATCCACTGGCCCTCGATTCCCCTACTCTGGGCAAGAGACTCAGTGCGTCTATTCTGAGTTATAGCAAATGATCCTGGTAAACCTGATGAGTTATGATGAATGATTATGGTCATGTCATAAATGACTATATGAATGTGACTATTTATGGCAAATGATTACGATAGATGTGATGAGTTGTGGCAAGTGTTTACGGTGAGTGTGGTCTTTCCTTGAATGGGGAGGCTACGATGAACGAGGTGAATGTTGATGGACTTTCCTCTTGTATTATTGCAGGGTAACCAAGAAGCCACAGCACCCCCGGAAGCGATGGCACAGCCGTACCCGCCAGCGCAGTACCCCACGCCACAGAATGGCATCCCAGCCGAATATGCCCCCGCACATCCACACCCCACTCAGGACTATGCTGGGCAGACCACAGTACCGGAGCACGCCATGACGATTTACACGCCTACACAGACGCATTCTGACCAGCCATGTACTGATACAAACACACAGTCCTTAACGGGCACATCCACAGTACCGGTAAGTATGCCATCCTTCAACCATCAATCTGTACATGAATGCGGCCGGAAAAAACGGAACAAAGAGCTGGAGGTACTCAGCGGATCAGGCAGCATCTCTGGAAGGAAGTCGACTGGTGACATTTTGGGTCACATGTGTAATGAAGGGTCAGAGCTATTTCATAGTTCTCATTAATGTCAGACAAATGGAACACAAATACTCTGCATTGGAAACACCTGTTTGCAGCAAGAACACTTTTTGAAATATCTTGCACGATATATTGCACTAACTTTTCATGGTGAGGTTTCACCACAAAATTAACATTTCCAATCGTTTCAGGGTCTTGAATTACATAGAATAAAGTGGTTTACAAGTTTAGTTTAGTGTTAGAGATGCAACATAGAAACAAGCCCTTCGAGCTTCTTCAACTCCCCCTCCCATTCCCAGTCTGACCTTTCTGTCATGGGCCTCCTCCAGTGCCATAGTGAGGCCCACCGGAAATTGGAGGAACAGCACCTCATATTTCGCCTGGGCAGCTTGCAGCCCAGTGGTATGAACATCGACTTCTCCCACTTTAGATAGTTCCTCTGTCCCTCTCTTCCCCTCCCCCTTTCCCAGATCTCCCTCTATCTTCCTGTCTCCACCTATATCCTTCCTTTGTCCCGCCCCCCTGACATCAGTCTGAAGAAGGGTCTCGACCCGAAACGTCACCCATTCCTTCTCTCCTGAGATGCTGCCTGACCTGCTGAGTTACTCCAGCATTTTGTGAATAAATACCTTTGATGAAAGATCACCAGTACACTAGTTCTATCCTACACATTAGGGACAATTTACCAAAGCCAATTTAACTACAAACCTACAAGATTTTGGAATGTGGAAAGAAACCGGAGCACCCGGAGAAAACCCACGCAGTCATGGGGAGAACGTGCAAACTCCATCCAGACAGCACCCATAGTCAGGATCGAACCTGGGTTTCTGGTGCGGCAAGGCAAGGCAGCAACTTTACCGCTGCGGCACTGCGCCACTTATTTAAAAGTTATTTTTAGTTTAATGGCAGATGAATGAAATATAACAACTCTGCATTTGAAACACTAAATTAGACTGTTTGTATCGAGAATACTTTTTGAAGCACCTTGTACTAACTTTTCATGTTAACTTTGAAATTACTTGCTCACTGTACAAGTTATCACATTACCCAAAACGTCATCTCACCATTCCCTCCTGTTGAGTCCTCCTGCACTTTGATTTAATGCTTAAGTTTCCAGCATCTGCAGTCACATGTATCTACATAAATATAACATTTGGCAAGTTGAAAACCTCGTAAAACAGAAACGTTACGAATAAATGGAAATAAAAGTGTGAAATGCATGAAAATATATAACAAACTACAAGAGCTTTTTGTACGGAAAATAATTCTACAAAAATGGTGCAGTCATTTGACATAATTAATGTTATAATTCGCAGCCTTGTAATTGAAAAGTGAAACACGAGGACATTTCTTAAAACAATTATAGACACAAAGTGCTGAAGTAACTCAGTGGGTCTGGCAGCATCTCCAGAGAAAATAGATAGGTGGCATTTCAGGTTGGGACCCTTCTTCAGACCCAACCCTAAATGTCACCGATCCTTTTTCTCCAGAGATGCTGCCTGATCCGCTGACTTACTCCAGTTTTTTGTGTCTATCTTTGGTATAAACCAGCAACTGCAGTTCATTTTTATAACATTTTCGAACAATTTGGGTTTTTTTAAACCGACAGAAACGTCCTTTATGAAAAGAATTGGTCAGGCAGTCTTTGCATTTTGATGGCATGGATTGAAACCTGTCTTGGCAAAAAGGATGGAACAATCTTAATTGCTGGATTGTTTGGTGTGCTTTCAAAGCGTATGTCAAGATAGTCAGTATTGAGAATGTGTTTTGACACTGACATGCCTTAGATCAGCTGGGCAGCACAGTAGCACAGCGGTAGAGTTACTGCCTTACAGCGCTGGAGACCCTGGTTCAATCCTGACTACGGATGGTGTCTGTACGGAGTTTGTATGTTCTCCCTGTGGCTCGGTGGGTTTTCTCCGGACGCTCCGGTTTCCTCCCACATTCCAAAGACGTGTGGGTTTGTAGGTTAATTGGCTCTAGTGTGTAGGATAGAACTGGTGTACGGGTGATTGTTGGTCGGCACGGACCTGGTGGGCCAAAGCCATGTTTCCACGGTGTATCTCGGAACTAAACTAAAAAGAGATTTGGGATACTGGCTAATGAGGACCACACGGTTAGAATGGGAGAGGCGACTTTTGTCAGGTTGGGACTGTGATTCACTCTCAGGGTGAGCTAAATGAAGCTCCTACTTGCAGTCAGCTTCTGCCAGTACAGCCCGAGATGCACTTGGCACTACCTGATGCCACCAGTTGGTGAACCATCTGCAGTCACCAGCATGCTGTATGCATTCGCACACTAAAAATAATCTTGCCCTTGCACGTACTCTATGGCACTGGTGAGAAGAAGTACTCAGCTAAATGACTGGGTGCATCCTTGCATTGAATGAAGCAAGAAATCCACCAAGCAGTGATCCTGACAGTACGTATCGCAGCCTGCAGCCCCCTGGATCACGTTAAAACTCTGCTTTCAACTTCCATCTACTGTAAAAGAGCAGAGTGCCCATTCACAAGTCAACAGTGTGGCAGGAGTAAGCGATTCAGCACCTTCTGACTTTATCGACTTTAGAGACACAGCGTGGAAACAGGTCCTTCGGCCCACCGAGTCCACGCTGACCAGCGGTCACTAGCACTATCCTACCTGACTAGGGACGATTTACAATTTTACCAAAGCCAATTAACCTACAAACTTGTACATCTTTGGAGTGTGGGAGGGAACCGGAGGAAAACCCACGAGGTCACAGGGAGATCGTACAAACTCCGTACAGACATACCCGTAGTCAGGATCGAACCCGGGCCTCGAGCGGTGTAAGACATCAACTCTGCCACTGTGCCACCCTCAAAATTCAGTCAGAACTTGGTGAACATTTAAGATCAAATCACCTAGAATGAACCCTACTTAGAGCGATATAAATATCCAACGTTGGTAAATACGTGGAGTACTGTGTGCAGTTCTCGATGCCCAGCTCGGGAAGGATGTCATGAATTTGGAAAGGGAGCAGAAGAGATCACCAGGATGTGACCTGAGCTTGTTGGATTTTAGTTAAGGGGGAGGGTGGATGGACTGGGAGTTTTTTCTTTGGAGTGAAGGAGGCTGATGGTTGACTCTATTGAGGTTTACAAGATCATGACGCGCATGGATACAGTGAATGCTCACTGCCCTTTTCCCAGAGTAGAAGATTCTAAAGCTTGAGGGCACAGGTTGAAGGAGAAAGGGCAGAAATTTAAGTAATTAAAGGACAACTTTTTCCAATCAGAGGATAGTCCATATCTGGAATGAGCTGTCAGAGGCAGCTATGGAAGCAGATACAAGTTTGACTTTTAAAAGCATTTAGACAGATATGGATAGGAAAGATTTAGAGGGCCGTGGGCCAAATGCAGGCAAATGCGACAAGCCCAGCATGCCAACTTGGTCTGCATAAACAAAGTGGGCTGAAGGGCCTATTTCCATGCTGTACAGCTCTGACTTTTTAATAGTAAAAGCATCCCATCATGTGCTTAAATACTTTAGCAATGTTTCAGTTTTTATGATTACAAATGGAGCACTTAGAATTGTCCTGATCTGCACAATTCTCCAGAGATGGAAGTAGGAGAAGTAATATTTAAAACACACAAAGTCTAAATGGCCTTTAGATGTTTTAACAACACTGGAGATCATTGGATAAGTCCTTAAAATACGTGTGACACATATACAAAATGCAACAATTTTAAGTGCACATTGTATTCTTTCCGTGTAACATATATCTGCATAGGACCTTCCCCAATTCATGTTCTCAGCTCTGCAGATAAGATGCAATGACCACTGCATAATGTTAGCTGCGTTGCAGTGTTACAACTAGTCAAGGCCAGTTGAACACAGGGATTTCATGAGCATCTCTGACTTGTTGAGGGCTTTACATGCATTAGTGATGAATGGTAATTTTTAACTAAAGGAATGATATTTTAAATCAAAATAACTATTCACCTATTATTTCTTTCCAAGTCCTTTTATTCAGTCTTCAGATGGTTGCATAAGTAGTAGATGGTCAGAATTTAGAAATACATTCAAAATGTGTTTTTAGTAGCAGTAACGCTATATTTACCAGCTCTGGAAATTCAAGTCTCACACAATTAAGTGATGAGACTGGTGGATATTTTTGGGGAGGAAGGTTTTATTTCCACTAGTGAGGATTCTTGAAGAATAGACGAAGTTGGACATATTAAGGATTTGTAGTCTTAACATTTAATAGGTCAAATAAAGAAGTGTTTGACAGAAATAAACTCTGGCAGATTTTCATAATGAATTTAACATAAATCTTTTGTAAAAAGAAAAACTCTGAGTTTTTGCCAGTGAATTCATCATGAATTGGCTGGAACTGAGGATAAAGTGATCTTTGCAGTTACGTGAGGTGAATGCATTTCTCACAAGTTTCAACAATTAGACATTTCCTATTCTCTCATCACAAACAGGAGTCTAGTCCACTACATTGATAGTACAGAACCGCAGAAATTATTGGAACTTAACAATTATGATGTAGAAGAAAGTCATTTGGACAAACATGGTTGTTAAATACTATTTTTATTGGACTAGTTTAGTTTAGAGATGCAGCACGGAAACAGGCCCTTCGACACACCAAGTCCGCTCTGACCAGCGATCCATGCACACTAACACTATCCTACACACACTAGGGATCATTTACAATTATACCGAGCCAATTAGCCTACTAACCTGTATGTCTTCGGAGTGTGGGAGGAAAATGGAGCCTAGAGAAATCCGGAAAAATCCCACGCTGGTCACAGGGAGAACGTACAAACTCCGTGCAGACAGCATCCGTCGTCAGGATCGAACCGGGATCTCCGACGCTGTAAGGCAGCAACTCTACCACTACGCCACTGTGCCGCCCTGTCTGGATTGTCTGCACAAATTTCCTTTTCTTGTCCCCATTATTATTTTTCTCTCGGTGCCTAAATGGTTCCCCTTAAAGTGTAATAATTGATTCAACTTCTGAAATAACTCGAGTTGTTATGTTATGTATTCCTAAAACTGTTGCGCTAGAAAAAATATTCTTCCAATCTTTGTTTCACAAATTTCAAGTACATTTGCGCTGTGTAGTGACGTTGGGCCTTGTGATGCATCCAAGGGTCTCCCAATCTGGACAACTACCCATTGTGTAACTCTGCACTAATTCTGCACTTGAGACTGATCTGGACTTTGATCTGTCGTATGTACCAGCACATACCTCTCCACCAGTCAGACACAAACATTTGATGGATAGCAACAGATACAAAGCAATACGTTGATTTATTCTTAAACAATAGGTGAACATAGAGCCATAGAGTCAGACAGCACAGAACCAACCAAAGTGCCCCATCCAAGCTGGGCCCATTTGCCCGGGTGTGTCCTAAATCCTTCCTTCCCAACCTTTCCTATCCAGGTACCTATCCAAATTTATTTTAAATATTGTTATAGCACCTGTCTCAACTACTTCATCTGGCTGCTCCTTCCATATAACCGTCACACTCTGCATGAAAAGTTGCCTCTTGGGTTCCTGTTAAATCTTTCCCTTCTCACCTTAAACCTCTGGTTAATATTCAAAGAATATTTCATCTCCTCAATTCGATCTCAGTTTCCTTAGTTAAAATTAAAATGAGAAACCACACACCCTGTTTTCACCTGTTATGGATGTCATCTTTTGTTCTTTTGAACTTTGAGCTGAAGAGATCTTTGGAGGTAGACACAAAATGCTCGAGTAACTCAGCAGGACAGGCAGAGAAGGAATGGGTGACGTTTCGGGTCGAGACCCTTCTTCAGACTCTTTGGATCTTTGGAGTTTCTTTCCAGATCTCTACCCTTAAGTCTCCACGTTAAATCTTGGTCTGTGTCAGCATTGATGAGATTTAAAAAAATCTTTTACCATGCCTTCAGGAAGTCAAAGTGTGGACTCACAATCATGTTGTCATACAGCATGGAAACAGGCCCTTCAGCCGAAGTAGTCCATGCTGACCATCAAACATTCATTTTCACTAATCTATTTTATTATCTTTTCAATTTATTCTCTCCACCAACTTCTGCCAGATTTGCCATTCACTTATCTCTAAACATGTCAAAGAGTCAAATGTTCCAGGCTGGTAATAGGAAAGAACTAGCAAAATGACCAATTCTTTCTTGGCATGGTGAACTGAAAGAAGGCACAACAATAGATTTAATTTTTTTGTTGTCAGAAAGGAGAGTTTACTGCTGTAGGAGATTGGTCCGCATCAATATGTTGGCTGGTGGGAACTTAAAATGTATGGGAAGAGCTCTCTGCTGCCAATACCGTCACATTAATGGTCAACAAAACTGTCAAGGATCTTATCGAAACGTATATGATTATTAAGGGGTTGGACAAGTTAGAGGCAGGAAACATGTTCCCAATGTTGGGGGAGTCCAGAACCAGGGGCCACAGTTTAAGAATAAGGGGTAAGCCATTTAGAACGGAGATGAGGAAAAACTTTTTCAGTCAGAGAGTTGTGAATCTGTGGAATTCTCTGCCTCAGAAGGCAGTGGAGGCCAATTCTCTGAATGCATTCAAGAGAGAGCTGGATAGAGCTCTTAAGGATAGTGGAGTCAGGGGGTATGAGGAGAAGGCAGGAACGGGATACTGATTAAGAATGATCAGCCATGATCACATTGAATGGTGGTGCTGGCTCAAAGGGCCGAATGGCCTCCTCCTGCACTTATTGTCTATTGTCAAACTTCTTTTAAAGATGGCCGACAGTCTGCTAACAATGTCCAACCGTCAGCAAAGGGAGGTGTCCACTTGATAACCTCAATGATATACTGGCAGCTACACGATTAGTTTTTATGTGCTTGTTAACAAGTAGATACCTTGTTGTTGAATATGGAGTTGGTTCTTGTCCTGGAGAATATTTGTGTATAAGCAGTTTAGATACTGCTTTAGCTTTGGGCTTGGTTGTCGTGGTTGAGTGCTTACCCTGGTGTTACTTTGCGTTGTAATAGTAATTTCACCTGTCAGTGCTTCTCATTATCAATGGAATGTCCGTCGGGTAAAGAAGTTAGAAAGTACATTTCTTAATATCGCGATGTATCAGTTTCTCATCTTAAACAGTTAGAAAATGAGTGCCTTATGTTAGCAAAGTATCTGCCTCTTACGGTAGAGGGATATTAGTGTAAGGCCATATCCCAATGCAGACAAAGGGGACCAACCATGCCAGTGGACGCCAATTCTCTAAATGCATTCAAGAGAGAGCTAGATAGAGCTCTTAAGGATAGTGGAGTCAGGGGGTATGGGGAGAAGGCAGGAACGGGGTACTGATTGAGAATGATCAGCCATGATCACATTGAATGGAGGTGCTGGCTCGAAGGGCCGAATGGCCTCCTCCTGCACCTATTGTCTATTGTCTATTGTGTATTGATCAGCATGGACAAGGTGAGCCGAAGAGCGTGTTTCCAGGCAGTACAGCTCTCCTTTAAGAGACATGAACGATAAAGAAAATCTCTCTATCTAACTATACATGCGGCACTTTCATCAACAAAAGAATGCATTTTAATCAACAATTGATAGAAAAAGCAACAATTTTAAAAGTAATCCCACAAAATGGCAAAATCTGGTTTAAATTTCCTACCAAAAATAATGTTCGCACAGTGAACAAAGCAGCGAAATGTAAATGGCCTACCCCTTAGAATTATGGAGACACAAGACACTGCAGATGCTGGAATCTTCACCCATAAACAAAGTGCTGGAGGAACTCAGCAGGTCAGGCAGGCATCTGTGGAGGACGTACGTTCTCCCCGTGACCTGCGTGGGTTTTCTCCGAGATCTTCGGTTTCCTCCCACACTCCAAAGACGTACAGGTATGTAGGTTAATTGGCTGGGTAAATGTAAAAATTGTCCCTAGTGGGTGTAGGATAGTGTTAATGTACGGGGATCGCTGGGCGGCACGGACTTGGAGGGCCGAAAAGGCCTGTTTCCGGCTGTATATATATGATGATATGATATGACATTTCAGTCTGAAGAAGGGTCCCAGCCCTGAAACAACAAATGCTGCCGGACCCCCTGAGTTACCCCTTAAAATTATGCCAGGATTAAATGTTTTTGATAGGAAAAGGGGTTCCATAAATTCCATAAGAAAGTTTTGGGGTAAAAAACACAACATTTAGGGTATGCTGTGTAGCAAATAAAAGGACTGTTACTGATTGCATAGGGAATAGATAATAGACACAAAGTGCTGGAATAACTCAGCGAGACAGGCAGCATCTCTGGAGAGAAAGAATGGGTGATGTTTCGGGTCAAGACCCTTCTTCAGACTGAGACCGGAATAGATAGATTGAATGATTGATTGAAAGATAGAGCATGGAAAGAGGCCATTCGGCCCACCGAGATCCATCGGTCATCCGTTCACACTCGTTCTATGTGATCCCACTTTCGCATCCACTCCCTACACATTAGGAGAAATTTAGAGAGGTCAATTAACCAATATCCCCGCACATCTTTGGGATGTGAGAGGAACCCAAAGCACCCAAAGAAAACCCACGCGGTCGCAGGGCGAACATACAAACTCCACACAGACAGCACCCGAGGTCAGGATGGAACCTAGGTCTCTGGCGCTGTGAGGCAGCAGCTCTACCAGTTGCACCACTGTGCCACCCCTTTTCTCAATGGAAGGTATATATACTGACTCCTTGGCTTCTGACAACGATTACATAAAATATATAATTATTTGTTCAAAAATAAAAACATTATTAAGTTAGCAGATTGGGGCTGATGGCACAGTGACTGGTGTGTAGAATGGCACTTGGCGCTTGCGAGATTTGAACCAGTCGTCGGTCTTTCTCTGGGGTTTCGGAGAGCACGTTGCTGCCGACTGGACAAGCAAAGGACTGACGCCCTCTACTGGGGTTACTGGGAACAGTGCACAAACTGAGCAGCTTTTTCAAACTACTCACTGAAGTGAGGGAGAGAGAAGAGTAAAAACAAGCCATTTAATATTGTTAAAATGTTAAATCTGACTAAATGCGATCAAAGTCTCCAGCAATGCTTAAATGCTGCAGGAATGACAATCGAAGATGTAGCCACAAGGGACTGTAGATGCTGGTGCTGGAGTAACTCAACGGGTCAGGCAGCAACTCTGGAGAATACGGATAGGTGACGTTTTGAGTCATAGAGTCATGCAGCATGGAAACATGTCCATAGGCCCAACTCGTCAATGCTGACCAAGATGCCCCATTTTAGGTAGTCCCATTTAATTTCCCTAGCAAGAAAGGCCAGGTGCCTTGAGTTATTTCCTTCCATTTGGATGAGGGGGTTTGGAGGGATATGAGGCAAATGCAGATAATGGGGATGGATAGCTTGTTAGTTAATTGATTAGTTAGTTAGTTGATTGGCTGGATGGTTTGTTTATTTTCACATGTCCAGAGATACATTGAAAATGCATGATCTGCATCAATCCAGTCCAGGTATACCATACATGAGTACAATAGCTCCTCTTCTGGAACTGCACGCAGAGAGTCGCCATGTTCCGGTGCCAACTTGCAACTTCCAAGTATCTGAAAAGTCCGATCTTGGCCCAAAGAGATGTGCGATTTCTTATTTTCCCATTAATCCAATATGCCAATTTGGTCAGCATGGACAAAGGTAGGCTGAAGGGCCTGTTTCTGTGCTGTATGGCTCAAGGACTCCATGAGTCTTAAGTTCAATGACCAGCCTTCTTGCTAGGGAAGATGTTTGTCAATGTGGATACTTGTATTGGAATGCTCAAGTCCAAAGTGGTTGTGGCTCATGTAACTGAATCTTAAACGTAAGTGCGGAGAATTTGCAGAGGCCGGAGTCTGAGAGCAAGGTGTAAACTTTGTGCACCTGAGGCAGGAGTGGCCCATCACAAACACCAACCTCTGTGTATCTAGCCTCACCTGAAGCTGCTATTAAATGTGTGCATCAGCAACAGGACATGCTTAGTCAGGATGAGTGTGCCATGAAGAAATGCATTGTAACTGATCGCTGGAGGTGGAAGGAGCTGCAGGTGTTGGAATCTTGAGTAAAACACACAAAGTGCTGGAGTAACTGGGTACATGGATAGGAAAGGTTCAGAGGTACATGGATAGGAAAGGTTTGGAGGTGCATGGATATGAAAGGTTCAGAGATACATGGATATGAAAGGTTTGGAGGTACATGGATAGGAAAGGTTTGGTGGTATATGGATATGAAAGGTTTGGAGATATATGGATAGGAAAGGTTTGGAGGTACATGGATATGAAAGGTTTAGAGGGATATATGAGCCAAACCTGGGCAAGTGGAATTAGCTTAGATGGGACATTTTGGTTGACATAGGCAAGTTGGGCTGAAGGGCCTGTTTCCGTGCTGTATGACTCAGTGACTATAACTCAGCAGGTCAGGCAGCATTTCTCAGACATAGATAAATGACTTCTTGGGTTGGGACCTTTCCTCAGACCGCATGTAAAGGGAGCACGGGGTGAAGCTAGAAAAGATACCTAGGCGAGACAAAGCCCTAACAAGTGAAAGGTAGATAAAGATGATGTGGGCAAAGGCTGGAGGTTAAAATTAGACAAAGGGTGTCAGTCAGATAATGAGAGGAGATTGCTGTTCAATATTCTCCTATTTTGAAGCATGAATATTTTGTAAATAAAAGAAAGGCCAATGTCTTTGTCATGAAGATGGTCATAAAATAGCACCATTATGCAATCACTTTCTACTTCAGTCATTCATACGTTTTGTGTTCATTCTGTAGAAAACTCATTTACTCCCAATGTTAGTTTGACCATGTTTGCTCACCCACCATTTCCAGACTTTGAATCAGAGACATGGAAAATATTGACCTTACTTTTCATGCATTATAACCAAATTTAAATAAATAATCGCTAAGACTGATCTGAGCAAATAACTATTTCGGGCTTTTAAGCTTTTCTCCTGTTATTTCCATTGACTTTAATTGAACCAGGTTTCTGAGGTGGAATTCAATGCACATTTATCCCCGCATTGTTTGTTTGACACGCACTTCAGAGAAGGGCCTTTCACTCCTCAATGTGTGTGAAAGTCCATATTTGCAAATGGGTCCATAAATGTTTTTTAGAGTCACAGAGCTGTGCACCACTGAAACAGGCCCTTCGGCCCACCTTGTCCATGCCAACCAAGTCGGCATATTGGGCTAATCCCATGTGGCTGCATTTTGCCCAGAGCCCTCTAAGGCCTTCTTAGCCGTAACTGTCCAAATGTCTTTTAAGTGTCGTGGTTGTATCCACTTCTATAGCTTCCTCTGGCAGCTCATTCCAGATACGGACTACCTTCTGAGTGAAAGAGTTGCTCCTGAGGTCTCTCTTAAATCTTTCCCCTCTCACCTTAAGCCTTTGCCCTCTAGTTTTACCAAGCCCTACCCTGGCTGAAAAAGAGTGTGAGCGTTCACTTTATCCATCCTCCTCACGATCTTGTACACCCCTTCCTTTTCTCCAGAGATGCTGCCTGACCCGCTGAGTTACTCCAGCATTTTGTGCCTATTTTCGCGGTAAACCAGCATCTGCAGTTGCTTCCTTAAATGATCCTTAAAATATTTTATTCTTTCAGCTTAAGAAATGTGGGGGGGAAAAAAAGTCTCCTTGAAGGCTGGTAATGGTTATTTTGATTTTATTCTAGTAGTTTTGAGGAGCTGTATCGGCTGGTAAGCCGAATGCCTCTTTTAACAAGAGGGAATTTATTTTTTTATGAAGGGTTTTAAAATCATTTTAGGTTAAGAGCCACTCACTTTAATCAGCTGCAATGTATCAGCTTGGATGATAGCCACGCTGATGACTTCAATTATGTGCTGAGTTGCATCCACCAGTATTTCAGTGGGGAAATGTGCAGAGGATAGCACTTCAGAGTAATTTCCCAATAAAGGCAGAGCAGGCAGGAGTTGTGTGGTGCTGGCTTTCCAGCAGGCATTGATTGAGCAAGTTCCATATCATCAGAGAGGCTAATGCGATTAAGGGGTTGTTATGATGCTATCAGGCATAACAGGGTACGTTGGTCCCTGGTGCAGGAGAGGTGGAGGCAGCCTTCTGGAAGAAGGTCCACTGGCCCTGATAACATGACAGTCTATGATGAATAACATCCAATAAGTGTTCAGCTTCCCATGGGTTTAAAGTATGTGCTTTCTGCTTCCCAGCCTCCCAAAGGCTAGTGTAATGCGGAATACACGGCCCAGCAAAAAATTCACATTTACAATTATTTTTATTTTTTTTTGTTTACTGCAAATTTAAACATTCTTCAAAATGCACTTGTGGCAATTTGTGCTCTCAGAATCAGTGCTCCCGAACATGAAGCCGAGACTATAATGTTGCAAAGGTTTTGGAAGCGGTATTGCAGCAGATGGATAATGAGCAGATCGTTTTCGGCAGGACTCTGTAAATTTCAAATGTATTGACAACCAGAATGTCAGGATAAGCTGATGCAGGCGTTATGATCCTCAGAGTCATCCGTTACATCTTCCACCAGAGCCAGAGGAAATGAAACATTCTGTTTGAAGCAATCATCTGTTAAAGAGGCAATCAGCTACAGGAGAAATGTTGAGTAAAACATAACAGCTGAGTATGAAGAAGGGTCTTGACCCGAAACGTCACCTGTCCACGTTCTCCAGAGATGCTGCCTGACCTGCTGAGTTACTCCGGCACTTTGTGTCTTTGCAAACCAGCATCTGCAGTTTCTTGTTTTCTACATCTTGCATTGTCATTCCTTCCCCCATTTAATTATTGCTGGAGATTTTAATCCCATTTAGTGATATTTAATATTTTAATAATATTAAATAATATTAATAATATTAATATTTTAATAATATTAAATAGCTTGTTTTTACTCATCTCTCTCCCTGTCTTCAGTGACTAGATTGAAAAGCTGTGTAGGAAAAAAAAACTGCAGATGCTGGTTTAAATCGAAGGTAGACACAAAATGTTGGAGTAACTCAGCGGGTCAGGCAGCATCTCTGGAGAGAAGGAATGGGTGACGATTCGGATCGAGACCCTTCTTCACCCATTCCTTCTCTCCAGAGATGCTGCCTGACCCGCTGAGTTACTCCAGCATTTTGTGTCTACCTTAGATTGAAAAGCTGAGTCTGAAGAAGGGTCATGACCCAAAACGTCACCTATACGAGTTCTCCAGAGATGTTGGCTGGCCCATTGAGTCACTCCAGCACTTTGTGTTCTTGTGAGAAAAACACAAAGTGCTGGAGGAACTCAGGGTCAGGCAGCATCAATGGAGGGAATGGACGGACAAAGTTTTTACATCAGTACCTTCTTCAGACTCGGTGAAGTTTTGGGTCGGGCCCCATCTTCAGACTTTGTTTTGCTCGAGTTTCCAGCATCAGCAGATTCCTGTATTTCCAAACCAGACTTGTCGGTTTTTGTCATGAAGTGTAATGCATGTGGGGAGATGCAACAAGTCGAGGAATATACAAGGCAAAGGAACATAGAACAAATTAAAAATACAGAGGGACCTTGGTAC
Source organism: Rhinoraja longicauda (assembly GCF_053455715.1). Classification (NCBI taxonomy): domain Eukaryota; kingdom Metazoa; phylum Chordata; class Chondrichthyes; order Rajiformes; family Arhynchobatidae; genus Rhinoraja; species Rhinoraja longicauda. The sequence continues at coordinate 60,261,880 of NC_135958.1, forward strand.
ATACCCACAGATCGTTAAAGTTAGCATATCAGGTCAAAAAAGCTGATCCTTGATGCCTGTCAGAGACAGTAAGAGTGGCATGGAGTTTAAAGCAGGGAAACTGTGCAAACCACTAGTCAGATCATAGCGTGACTACAGTGCACAGGTCAGGTCCTGTATCGCAGGGCAGATAGGATTATAGTGGAGAGGGTTCAGAGAAGCATTATTAGGATGTCAGAACGTAGAACAGGAACATAGCACAGGATCAGGTCCTTTGGCACATGCCGAGCATGATACCAAGTTAAAATAATGTTCATAAGTTATAGGAGCAGAATTAGGCCATTCGGCCCATCAAGCCTGCTCCTCCATTCAATCATCTTTGAACTGCTGATCTATTTTTCATTGACCTGTCTTTCCCTCTCAAGAACATTCTCCTGCCCTCTCCCCATAACCCCGACACCCTCACTAATCAAGAATCTATCAATCTCTGCCTTAAAAATATCCATTGACTTGGCCTCCAAAGAATGAATTCCACAGATTCACCATCCTCTGACTAAAGAAATTCTTCCTCATCTCTTTTCTAAAGGTACGCCCTTTTATTCTGAGGCTGTGCCCGCTGGTCCTAGACTTTCCCACTTGTGGAAACATCCTCTCCACATCCACTCTATCCAGGCCTTTCACTATTCGGTAAGTTCCAATGAGGTCCCCCCCTCATCCTTCTAAACTCCAGCGTGTACAGGCCCAGCGCCATCAAACGCTCATCAGACGTTAACCCAATCATTCCTGGAATCATTCTCGTAAGCGCCCTCTGGACTCCCTCCAGCGCCAGCGCATCCTTCCTCAGATATGGGGCCCAAAACTGTTCACAATACTCCAAACGCAATCTGACCAGTGCTTTACAAAGCCTCAGCATTACTTCCCTGTGTGTATATTCTAGTCTCCTTTGCCTGCACATGATCCATATCCCTCCATTCCCTGCATATCCACGCACCTATCTAAAAATCTGTTAAATGTCCGTATTGCATCTGCCTCCACCACCACCACCCCTGGCAGTGCTTTCCAGCCACCCACCACCCTCTGTGTAAAATACTTGCCCCACACATCTCCTTTAGACTCAGCCCCTCTCAGTTAAAAGCTATGCCCTATAGTCCTTGACATTTCCACCCTGGGGAAATAAAGGTCTGACTGTCTAGACAATAGACAATAGACAATAGGTGCAGGAGGAGGCCATTCGGCCCTTCGAGCCAGCACCGCCATTCAATGTGATCATGGCTGATCATTCTCAATCAGTACCCCGTTCCTGCCTTCTCCCCATACCCCCTGACTCCGCTATCCTTAAGAGCTCTATCCAGCTCTCTCTTGAATGCATTCAGAGAATTGGCCTCCACTGCCTTCTGAGGCAGAGAATTCCACAGATTCACAATTCTCTGACTGAAATAGTCTTTCCTCATGGTCTACACTGTCTGTGCCTCTTGCAATTTTATACATCAGGTCATTTCCCCTCAACCTCCGGCGTTCCAGAAAAAATAATCCGAGTTGGTAGGAATAGAAAATTATAGCTAAGAGGAAAAGTTGGATAAGCTTGGATGGTGGCTGGAACAGTGGAGGCTGGGAGAGCATTTAATGGACATATGAAATATTATGAGGGGGTGAGAGAGATCAAAGGGGAATGACCTATTTCTCTGAGCAAAAACAAGACTCAACATTTTTGGCAGCTGGATTCAAAGGGAAATGACAAAAATAAAAATAAAAGAGGAAGCCTTGTGCATTTGAAGCATAGAGTCATCGAGAATCTTAGAGTCATACAGCCAGGAAACAGGCCCTTCAGCCCAACTTGCCTACGCCAACCAACATGCCCCATCTACACTCGTCCCACCTGACTGCATTTGGCCCATTTCCCTCTAAACCTCTCCTAACCATGTACTTTTAAATGTTTTTTTCAATGGTGTTGTTTTACCTGCTTCAACTACCACCTCGGGCAGCTTGTTCCATATACCCACTACCCTCTTTGCCCCTCAAGTTCCTATTAAATTCTTCCCCTCTCACCTTAAACCTATGTCCTCTGGTTCTTGAATCCCCTACTCTGGAAGGTAAATGACTTTGTGCTTTTCTCCCTCATGATTTTATACACCTCCATGAGCATTTGGCCCATATCCTTTTCAACTTTTCCTATCCATGCATCTGTATAAATGTTTCTTAAACGTTGTAATAGTAGCTGCAGAGATGGATGTGCACTTCAAGAGCCTTCATCGGTATTAATTGGCACATGGATATGCAGGGAATGGAGGGATATGGATGATGTGAAGTCTGATAACAGACGGTCTTGGCATCATGCCCAGCACAGACATAGTGGGCCGAAGGGCCTGCTGCAGTACTGTTCTATGTTCTATGCAGTGAGCAAGTGCAGGAAGAAGGGACCAGGCCATGAGTTCCGTTTCAACCAGTATTGCTTTGAAAGCCCAATAACCTCTGTCCCTTTCACACATTTTTTCCACGATTCTATTCTAGTTAAATTTGAGGAATGACGTGCACAAAGGCCGAGGGTTTGCTGTGAAAACAACAGCGAGGGTAATGGTGCTCACAATTCTTATGCCTCAAAGCTGCAGCAACGTCAGGCAATGGCAGAGTCCCAATTAAATGCGGGGAAAAAAACCTTGAGTGAGGGTTTTGCTGCTGCATCCCTTAGCTTTTGTGTGAGCAATACTTCATAGTCAGTCGCCCTTTATGGAGCAGCGTGAAATTCCTCCACTTGCATTGTTGGTGCCAAGGAACCTCGTCATAGAAAGTTAAGACAGGTCAACTGATTTCCCATTGAGCCGCCAGCTGATGACATGATAATTATTGTCACCCTTTCATTATTGTCACTACAAGTTAACCATTGCTAGCCTGGAGTCACGTTCCTTTGGTTTTAAGGTTTGAGTCATACAGTCAAACAATACAGAAACAGGCCCTTCGGCCCTATTTGTCCATGCCGACCAAGATGCCCCGTCTACGCCAGCCCCACCTGTGCCCACATTTGGCCCGTATCCCTCTAAACCTTTCCTATCCATGTACCTGTCCTTTGGACCTAGGTTTAAGGTGAGAGGAGAAAGATTGAATAGGAACCCTTGGAGAAAGGTTGTTGAAGATGTTAACTGCTTGGTTTAAACTTTATCTCATTGTCTTTTTTTCTTTCACCTTAATCTAATCTTCATTTCCCTCACTTTATTTCTGTGAGGGCGTGCAGCCTAGGTTCACTAGGTTAATTCCCGGAATGGTGGGACTGTCGTATGTTGAAAGGCTGGAGCAATTAGGCTTGTATACACTGGAATTTAGAAGGATGAGGGGGGATCTTATTGAAACATATAAGATAATTAGGGGATTGGACACAGTAGAGGCAGGAAACATGTTCCCAATGTTGGGGGAGTCCAGAACAAGGGGCCACAGTTTAAGAATAAGGGGTAGGCCATTTAGAACGGAGATGATGAAGAACTTTTTCAGTCAGAGAATGGTGAAGGTGTGGAATTCTCTGCCTCAGAAGGCAGTGGAGGCCAGTTCGTTGGATGCTTTCAAGAGAGAGCTGGATAGAGCTCTTAAGGATAGCAGAGTGAGGGGGTATGGAGAGAAGGCAGGAACGGGGTACTGATTGAGAGTGATCAGCCATGATCGCATTGAATGGTGGTGCTGGCTCGAAGGGCTGAATGGCCTACTCCTGCACCTATTGTCTATTGTCTATTGTCTTTTAAATGCCGTTATAGTACCTGCCTCGACGCCCTCCCCTGGCAGCTTGCTCCATACGCCCACCACCCTTTGTGTGAAAAAATTGCCCTTCAGGTTCCTATCAAATCTTTCTCCTCTCACCTTAAACCTAGGTCCAAAGGACGTAGGTTTAAGGTGAGAGGAGAAAGATTGAATAGGAACCCTTGGAGAAAGGTTGTTGAAGATGTTAACTGCTTGGTTTAAACTTTATCTCATTGTCTTTTTTTCTTTCTCCTTAATCTAATCTTCATTTCCCTCACTTTATTTATTTGACTTAACGTGGAATTTGCATGTTCTGACATTTCCTACCCAGGCTTTGCACAGTTAAAGTGACAGTCCTTCAGACCAATTGGTTATAGAGATGTATAATAGCTTAATCTGCTCCCAAAGATATTCTGTTTTCATTCTAAAAGCAAAGGTAAATTTCATGCTCATTAAACAAACCAGCACAATGAACAGGTCCACCCTTCCTTTGAAATGCCAGTGCAACTTTTGGCCAGTGATCACATTTAAATTTTCCACCATGACCAACCTCTGATTAATTTAGTGTAGGAAAAATAACTGCAGATGCTGGCAGTTAAATGCTGGAGTAACTCAGATACAAAATGCAGGAGTAACTCAGCGGGTCAGGCAGCATCTCTGGAGAGAAGGAATGGGTGACGTTTTGGGTTGAGACCCTTCTTCAGAGTGATGTCAGGGGAGGGGGCGGGACAAAGATAGGATGTAGTCGGAGACAGGAAGACTAGTGGGAGAACTGGGAAGGGAGAGGGGATAGAGAGGGAAAGCAGGGACAATCTGAAGTTAGAAAAGTCAATGTTCATACCGCTGGGGTGTAAACTACCCAAGCGAAATATGAGGTGCTGTTCCTCCAATTTATGCTGGGTCTCACTGACAATGGAGGAGGCCCAGGACAGAAAGGTCAGACTGGGAGTGGGAGGGGGAGTTGAAGTGCTGAGCCACCGGGAGATCAGGTTGGTTAAGACGGACTGAGCGGAGGTATTTGGCGAAACGATCTCCGAGCCTGCGCTTGGTCTCGCCGATGTAGAGAAGTTGGCATCTAGAACAGTGGGTACAGTAGATGAGGTTGGAGGAGGTGCAGGTGAACCTCTGCCTCACCTGTTTTTTTAGTTTAGTTAAAAAATGCAGCATGAAAACAGACCTTTCGGCCCACCAAGTCCACGCCAACCATCAATCACCTGTTCACACTAGATCTCACCCACTCCCTGCAAACAATTTACAGGGGCCAAATAAACTACAAATTTGCACGTCTTTGGGACGTAGGAGGAAATTCCCAAGCAGCCGGAGAAAACCCCCATGCAGTCACAGGGAGAACCGAGAAACTCCACACACACACACAACACCCGAGGTTAGGATCAAACCCACGTCTCCGGCGCTGTGAGGCTGCAGCTCTACCCGCTGCACCACTACCATGTATCGACGACCTGTCAACAACAAATTGAGCAAAACACAAACTAATTGAGGAACTCCGTGGATTAGGCAGCAACTGTGGAGGGAATGGACAGATGAAGTTTGGGGCCGGGGCCCTTCTGCAGACTAATTGTGGTAGTGAGGTGAATGCTGGGAAAGAGAGATGGAGGCAGAACAAAGCCTGGCGAGTGATGGGTGGATACAGGTGAGGGTGGGCATGGTTGGCAGATGGGTGGAGTGAGTGACAAAGGCTCGAGGTGAAAAGGAGACAAAAGAGTGTCAGGAAAAGGAGCGAAGAGGAGGAGTGAGATGTAAAGCTGGAGGGAGGAATGTGGATGGAAGGGGACAGGGGGGAGGGAAAGGGAAATAAGGGTATCCTCATCTCCCATACCCAAGTCCTATATCTCATTCCTTCTCTTCTTTCCTTATCTGACACCCTTTTGTCCATCCCCCCCCCCACAGAGGCTGCTTGAACCGCTGAGTTCCTCCAGCACTTAGTGTTTTGCTCAAGATTCCAGCGTCTGCAGTTCATTGTGTCTTCAACAACAAATTGAGTCTTTGTCTGAAACGCAAAAAAAATCACAAATAAATTGATGGATAGGAAAGGTTTAGAAGGTTATGGGCCAAATGCAGGCAAATGGGACTAGGTTAGATGGAGCATCTTAGTTGGCATGTACGAGTTGGGCTGAAGGGCCTGTTTCTGTGCTGTCTGATTCTATGACTCAGTGTGCCAGTATGTTTAGAGCAGTAGACACAAGGAACTGCAGATGCTGGAATCTTACGCAAAACACAAAGTGCTGGAGGAACTCAGCGGGTCAGGCAGCACCTGTGGAGGGGATGGACAGACGACGTTCTGGGTCGGGATGCTTTTGAGTCTCAAGATGGATCCCAACCCGAACATAGTCAATATTAAAACACTACATCACAGTTCTCATTGCAGTGATGACTGTGTGAAACCTGACCAAATATTAGCTCTTGAAAAAAAACATTCTTTTGGTTTAATCATTTCAGTACTTAAAGAAAAAAAGCCGCATTGAATCCCTAAATGCTTAAGGGTGCACTAACCTTGTGGTGTCCCACCTCAAACAAGCCCAAAGTGGGGCTCTCCAGACCTCTTGCTCCACCTGCACATCTGGAACAGCTGGTCAGCTCAGTCATTGAAAATAATATGCATATGGATGTGCGGCCGGGTGATTTTGCATAATTCCTTCTCTCCGCTCTCCGGCTTGTTTCCTTCAGTCTGTCACAAGGCATTAGTACCAGTTCAGGACATTGTGGGAGCAGAGAAACAGGTTGAAAGGCAGCTACAACTGAGGTTGACAAAACACCTGCGATATCTAATTGGTAAAGTGCCGACAGAATCATTAAAACCTTAGTTCTTCCACAAACCAAATGCGTGAGAAAGAATAGGCTGATTAGATTCCTTGAAGTGGAGCATTGGTTCTTTAGGGAGGTTAACCTTTAAATCTCCAAGACTCTGAGATCTAGCCCTTAACTCGGTTTCTCATCTGCCCCATATCATGGTCACGGAACGATTAAGCTAGAGACACAAGGAACTGCAGATGCTGGAAACTTGAGCAGAACGCAAAGTGCAGGAGGAACTCAACGGGTCAGGCAGCAGTTGTGGAGGGAATGGACAGATGACAGTTTAATAGGAACCTGAAGAGCAGACTTTTCACACCGAGAGTGGCGGGTATATGGAACAATCTGCCAAAGGAGGGAGTTGAAGCAAGTACAACAATATTTAACAGATATTTGAACAGGTACATGGATAGGAAAGGTTTAGAAGAATGTGGGCCAAATACAGACAAATGGGACCAGGTTAGATGGAGCATCTTGGTCGGCATGGACGAGTTGGTCGGCATGGACGAGTTGGTCGGCATGGACGAGTTGGTCGGCATGGACGAGTTGGTCGGCATGGACGAGTTGGTCGGCATGGACGAGTTGGTCGGCATGGACAACTTGGGCTGCATGGGCAACTTGGGCTGTTTCTGCACTGTATGATTCTATGACTCAATGTGCCCCTATATATATATATATATAGAACAGTAGACACAAGGGACTGCTAATACTTGAATCTTAAGTAAAACACAAAGTGCTGGGGGAACTCAGCGGTTCAAGCAGCATCTGTGGGGGGAATGGACAAAAAGGTGTCAGATAAGGAAAGAAAAGAAGGAATGAAATATAGGACGGGTATGGGAGATGAGGATAATCCATATTTCCCTTTCCCTTCCCCCTGTCCCCTTCCACCCATATTCCTCCCTCCAGCTTTACATCTCACCCCTCCTCTTCGCTCCTTTTCCTGACACTCTTTTGTCTCCTATTCACCTTGAGCCTTTGTCACTCACTCCACCCATCTGCCAATCACGCCATCTCACTCTCACTCGCCAGGTTTTGTCCCGCCTCCACCTCTCTTCTCCAGCTTTCACCTCACTACTACAAAAGTAAAGAATAATCCCCCCAAGTCTAATAATTTCGGAGCCTATTTGGAGGTTGTAGTGTTTAGTAGCCTGATGGTAATGGGGAAGAAGCTGCTCCTGAACCTGGACTTGACAGTTTTCAGGCTCCTGTACCTTCTTCCCGAGGGCAGGAGTGAAATGAGAGTGTGGCCATGGTGGTGTGGGTCTATGTGGATGCTGGCTGCCTTTTTGAGGCAGCAACTCGTGTAGATCCCTTCGATGATGGGGAGGTCAGTACCCGTGATGGACTGGGTATGTTCACCCACTTTTAGTGATGGTGATTGTTGTTACGGCAACTTACCGGCAACTCTAGAGAAGAGGTGTCCATTCCAGGGATCAGTGTTCTTATCCATCCCTATCGCTTGCCAATGTTGTACGAGACTCCAGACCCATTTGGCTTTGGGTTGTATTTGGGTCTACATCTCACCCGAGCAAATCTCAAGTTTATCAGTGCAATGAGAACTGGATGTTAAGTACTGGTACAGCCAACGACACATCTATTCTCTGTCAGTTGAGGCAGACCGTTCGGTGTCTTTACTTCACTTGCTGGAGGCATTTTATCTTATTTTAGCATCTGCAATCTAACCAACTGCCCACGATTATTTGAAAGCACTTGAATGCAAAACGTTCTCTCCAGTTTGGGTTTATGTATGTCTTGGCATGGGCTCCAACAACTGTCAATGCTGGGAAAAGAGTTAAAAATCACGCACCGCCAAAAAGTAAGTGGATTAATCACAAAGTGACAACATATGGTGAAAAATGCAAGGGGAAGCCCTTAACTTCAGAGGAACACTTGACTCATAGATTCTTCGGCATCGAGTGTTCAAGGCAAGAGTCAAGAGTGTTTAATTGTCGTATGTACCGACATTGGAACGGTGAAATTCTCACTTGCTGCTGCTTAACGGGCCCGGAAACACCATAACACACAGACAATAATCAAAAACTACAAATTAATAACCATAATACTACGTAAACATAATGGTGCAAAGTCAGACGTCCGTAGTTCAACCAAAGACACAGTCCAAAGAAGATCATCGTTGCTGAGGTTGGTGTTGTGCAGTGTTCAAGAGCCTGATGGTTGGGTGGAAGAAGCTTTTTCTTGAACCTGGAAGTCATGGTTTTCAGGCTCCTGTACCTTATTGCTGATGGTAGCAGCGAGATGAGAACGTGGCCAGGGTGGTGTGGGTCTTTGATGGTGTTAGCTGCCTTTTTGAGGCAACAAGGTAGTCGAGATATGAGTTGACAATTGAATCTTTTTTTGCCAAGACAATTAACCTACAAACGTGTACATCTTTGGAATGTGGGAGGAAACCGGAGATGCTGGAGAAAAGCTACGCAGTCACAGGGAGAATGGACAGACAGCACCCATAGTTAGGATTGAACCCAGATCTCTGGCGCTGTAAGGTAGCAACTCGACCGCTGCGTCGCCGTGCTGCCCTGATAGTCATTTTAGCTGCAGAAATAATCCCTCCCTTGTTCACAGCCAGACATTCTGGTCATGTTTTAAAGCATCTCACACACGCTGGTGGTACCTGACAGTCCTTCCCTCTGGACTATGTTTGAGTGATGATCATCATCTCCCTCGGTCTCCAACGGTATACCCATTACGCAGACCTTATGTGCTGCTTCACTTGTTTTGCCAAAGATAATTCCCGAATTGTTTAATTAAACTGATAATCTACAGATAATATGGACTCTAGTGTTTGTTGAAACTGCCAGATGTTCTGCCATGTGTTCCCCCGAATGTCACTGAGCTGGAAAAAACAGAGGCTCCACAGATCAGTGGCAAAATGCATCACAAGCTCCCTGTCATTGAACATAGACAATTGTTCCTTTTAACTAAACTAAACTTGCATTAGAATGACCACTTACAGTCATTAGGTTTTACTTTTCCCAGAGATGGAGACTTATAACATTACCCACACTAGTATGTCCAGTGACCCTAACCACTGCCTGCACGTGTGTTCCCACAGGATCGGGAATAGTGCCCTCTGACAGACGACTCTTGCCAAACTACACTGGCTAAACTACTCAAATAAACTGCGGATGGACACAAAATGCTGAAGTAACTCAGCGAGTCAGGCAGCATCTCTGGAGAAAAGGAATGGGTGATGATTCGGGTCGGGACCCTTCTTCAGACTGAGAGTCAACTAAAATGACTACACTTAGTGGCGGCTCGGTGGCGCAGCGGTAGAGTTGCTGCCTCACAGAGCCAGAGAGCCGGGTTCGATCTTGACTACGGGTGCTGTCTGCACAGAGTTTGTACATTCTCCCCGTGACCTGCGTGGGTTTTCTCCGGGTGCTCCGGTTTCCTCCCACACTCCAATATCATACAGGTTTGTAGCTTAATTGGCTTTGTTAAAATTGTAAATTGTCCCTAGTGGTGTAGTGTACGGGGTGTCGTGCAGTAGTGTAGTGTACTAGGATGCCTAGTGTACGGGGTGATCTCTGGTCAGCACGCTCTTGGTGGGCCAAAGGGCCTGTTTCCACGCTGAATCCCTAAAGTCTAAAGTTCAAATCAGTTGAAAGAATCAATAAACAGCATCTGATCCGCCCCCCAACCCCCCCCCCCCCCCCCCCCCCCCAGGCATTCCACACCGGTAGGGCAAGACCTGGAGAGCCGGACCAGACGCCTCCTGTAGTACCTACAATGATCAGTGCGTGACAGCAGTCTACTCAATCACTGCTGCCTTGGTGCAGTCATAGAACAGTACAGCACAGGAACAGGCCCTTCGACCCACAATATCTGTGCCGAACATGATGCCAAGACCAACTCTTATCTGCCTGCACGCCATGCATAATCCCTCCATTTCCTGCATACCCATGTGCCAATCCAAACGTCTCTTAAATACCACTGATGATGGGTGGCTTGATTGGATCATGTATGGTCTTTCCACTGACTGGTTAGCACACAACAAAAGCTATTCACTGTACCTCGGTACTTGTGACACTAAACTAATCTAAACCAAACTAAACCAAACTAAAGTAAACTAAACTATGGTATCTAGCCCCACCATCGTCCCCAGCAGTGCTCTCCAGCCACTCACCATCCTCTGTGTACAGTCATTGGCCCTGCCCGTCTTCATTAAACTTTGTCCCTCTCACCTTAAATCTATGTCCTCTGGTCATTTAGGTATTGTAAGTACAACCTGTGCAGGCACAAAGTAACTGCAGATGATTGAATCTTGAGCAAAACACAAAGTGCTGGAGTAACTCACCGGTTCAGGCAGCATCTGTGGAGGGAATAGACAGATGACATTTCAGGCCGGGGCCCTTCAGAGTGATGAAGTTGGGGGGAGGAGGGGGGGGGGGGGGATATATCTGGAAATGAGAGGTGTGGGTGGGCTAACGGACTGATGAATTAGGGGGAAGAAAGCTGGGTACAGGTTCACCACCGATATTCCAGAAAATGGTGGCCCAGCATCTCCTTTATTCAGGACAAAATTACACGGGCGCTCTTGAAATCTCCCCGGAAGTCCCCGGGAAAATGTGGCACCTCGACCGGGTATGGCGGCCAATCACGACCTCATCGGGCCCTCTGCGCCGATCGGCGGGTCCAATTTGCCCCCTGTGGCCGGGGGGGGGGGGGGGGGCCTGGCCGGAGCCGGCAGATCCGTTCCCATAGCCAACGTCCAAGGCCAACACCACAGATGTGGGCCGACTCCACAGATGATGCCTGACCCGCTGAGTTCCTCCAGTAATTTTTTTTTTCTCAGGCAATATTGGAAATGCTAGCCCTTGTAACTAAGTTATTGTGATAATATTTCTTTACCACTTCATTAGATTTTGTTTAAATATTCTTTTCTCCACATACATATATTAGAATAAATGCAACAATTACATTCAGAACAGAAAACTGCATTGGGGAGCTGAAGATGGGAGAGGCAGTGTGGTAGTTTGATATTTGTTTCAAACGTCCGTCAAGTGTGGCTCCATAATGGGTGTGTGGGTGTGTTGGAGTTGCCCTTTTATTTTCAATAATTTGCATCATGAAGTATATATTTTCGCCCAGCCTCCCACAGTGGATTTGTTTGGATTGATTAAGATACAATTGCTTCATTTACTTCTCTTTTCTTCCCCAGGAAAACTCCTTTCCTGGTCATGCAAATAATTAGAAAATGAAGTCTTTTCAACGTGCTGTTATTGCACAAGGGAAAGGTGAATGCAAGCGAACCGTTCTCCCGTTGCGATCCGCCCCCTCTGTTTCATCCCGTGTGAAGTGTGTGTGTTCTACCTACAACACAGAACGGTACAGCACTCCCCCAGAGCAGACCCTTTGGCCCACAAAGTCTGTGCCGAACGTGAAGCCACAAAAAACTCATCTCTTCTGCCTGCATGTGATCAATATCGCTCCATTCCCTGCAAATCCATCTGCCTCTCAGCTGACCATGCAGCAGTATGAACGTGATTTTTCTAATTCTAAGTAACTCCTGCGCTCCCTCCCCTCTCCTCCCCCCCCCCCCCCCCCCCCCCTCCCCCTCCCACCCAAGTCATTCTACCAGCTCCACTGGCCACACCCTTGTTATCAACACCTTCCCCAGCCAACAACGGGCTCCACCCTTCCTGAGGCATCTGTTGCCGGCCCTGACTTGTTCTGACCATTTCTCACCTCCAGTTTATTCCCCCCTTACCACCTCCCCGCACCATCTCTACTTTTAGTCTGAGGAATGGTTCAGACCCAAAACATCACCTATTCTTTAGACCTGCTGAGTTGCTCCAGCATTTTGTGTCTATCTTCTGCCGATCTAAAAGCCACTGAAGCACCACTATTGTATCTATGACCACCTCCACATTTGGCCAGATGGTTTGACTTTCTCCATTTTGTCCGTCTTTGCTTATTTCCCATATCTCTCCCCAACAAACACAATTCAACGTTGTGTTTGCTATTTGCTTTCAGCCTTGCTGCCCTGATGTTTGGAGTGAAATTTCCCCTTTCTGCTTTGCAACACAAATTCTCCGAGTATCCTTCCATCTCAGTCTGTCCACGCTTGGGATAATGACACTTCCTTCACCCATTGCAACTCTTTTGCCTTGAAATGGATTGAAATAGTTTCTAATAAAGTGGAGAAAGAGCTAAATGGGCAGAGATTAACCACACTGCCAGAGTGGTAATTAGAAGTGGTAAAATTAGATCAGCATGCACTGTGGAGGGTTTGCAAGAGCTTGTTCCACATTGCCCAAATGCAGACATCCTACTGTGCAAGGTTAGATGGGTAGCTAATTCTCACTCAATGCTTGACGAAATGTTTCTCCGCAACATGTTAACACTTTCTTCCATTTAACTTGAATTAACAAAACGGCAGTCGCCACAGGATGAAGATGCAGGCTCTCCAAAATGTCTCGATATAAATCCAAGCGCAAGTAACCACGCGTTTTAAACAAATGTATAGCGACACATTTCAGTCCCGGGCCAAAATCAGTGTGATCATACAGACAAAGGGGCTGCAGGCGTTGGAATCTTGAGCAAAGCACAAGGTGCTGGGAGACTCAGCGGGTCAGGCAGCATCTGTGGAGGGAATGGACCGACAATGTTTCAGGTCAGGACCCTTCTTCAAACTGATGGAGTAAGGGGGAAATTCCAGCTCTCCCCCCCCCCCCCCCCCCCCCCCCGATTCATCAGTTCTTTGTCCCACTACCACCTCTCTTTGTAGAAGGCTCCTTCTCTAAAGAAGGGTCTCGACCCGAAACGTAACCTATCCATGTTCTCCAGAGATGCTGCCTGACCCATTGAGTTACTCCAGCACTTTGTGTCCTTTTGTGTATTAATAAGCATCTGCAGTTCCTTGTTTCTATCTCTCTTTTCTAGTCCCTCCCCTCTCCATCATTCTGACAAAGGATCTTAAGTCAAAACATTGTCCGTTCATTCCCTCCGCTTATGCTGCCCGACCCGCTCAGGATTCCAACATCTGCAGTTCCTCGTGTTTCCTGTGTGTTGAAGTGGGAATGCATCTTGTGTTTATAGAAACATAGAAACAGAAAGTAGGTGCTCCGAGCCAGCACCGCCATTCAATCTGATCATGGCTGATCATCAAGAATCAGTACCCTGTTCTTGCTTTTTCCCCATATCCCTTGATTCCGTTAGCCCTAGGAGCTATATCTAACTCTCTCTTGAATACATCCAGTGAATTGGCCTCCACTGCCTTCTGTGGCAGTGAATTCCACAGATTCACAACACTCTGGCTGAAAAACAAATCCCCCATCTCAGTCCTAAATGGCCAACCCCTTATCCTTAAACTGTGAGCCCCTGGTTCTGGACTTCCCCCAACGTTGGGAATATTTTTCCTGCATCTAGCCTGTCCAATCCCTTTAGAATTCTACTAGACCAAGTGGACCCGTTGGGCCCAAACCTCTTCTGCATTGGTATAGCACCCTCTCCTCCCCCACTACCCCCTCCCTCTCCCCCCCTCCCTCCCTCCCCTCTCCCTCCTTAGGAGATAGATTTAACCTTTAAAATGTGAATAACTTTTAAAATATATCACCGATTTCAATGAAACTTCTTCCATTAGCACCAAAGGGAGGACGATGAATAAGGTGGACCTAAAATTGTCCTCACAACGCTACCGTGTACCATTTTGGCTGTAGTTCAGGAACAAACAAACAAACAAACAAACGAGAGTTTTAGTATATAGATGTGTCTCTATAAGATCCTCTCTCATCCTTCAAAATTCCAGTGACTATAAGCCCAGTCGATCCATTCTTTCATCATATGTTAGCCCGCCATCCCGGGAATTAACCTGGGTGAACCTAAGCTGCACTCCCTCAGTAGCAAGAATGGCACGAAACTAAAAACTAAAAACATGGCACTAAACGTGTGAGGGTATGGGCCACCAGTTGTTTTCTCTTCGACACATTCAGTTCGACTGAAGCTGCTGGCAGGTGGAACATTTGAACAGTTTTATATTCTCCCAGACGTCACCTTAGCACTCAGTACGAATCCTGAACAACATGGTGTCAGTCACAGGGAAATTAAAGCATCCAGTCTTTTCGGCAGTGTGTGACTTACATTCCTTAACTGTGGAGTGAGAGGGATAAACACATCTGAAGACTAATTGTGACAATCAGGACCTGTACGACATGAATAGTTTATTTGCAAACAGCACTCAAGTGCTTGTCGACAAAATATCAAATGTGACAGCACAGGCCTTTTCAAAGTGAAGAGACTAAATTAAACCAAAGTAATTCTCAGGGAAGTCAAAAAACTGCGGTGAACCTTTCTGCTGCTGGGAAAGTGTTCAGACACGAGGAACTGCAGAAGCTGGAGTCTTGCGTAGAACACAAAGTTCTGGAGTAACTCAGCGGGTCAGGCAGCAACTGTGAAGGACGTGGAAAGGTGACGTTTTGGGTTGGTATCGTTCTTGAGACAGATTGTAGCAGGGGGAGAGAATGCTGAAACAGAGGTTGGGGGGAGGCAGACAACGCCTGGCAACCCTATTCAGGGTTTAGGGGCGGCACAGCGGTAGAGCCACTACCTTAAAGTGCCGGGTTCGATCCTGACTATGGGTGCTGTCTGTCCATTCTGCCTGTGACCGTGTGTGTTTTCTCCGTATATTTCCTCCCATACAGCAAAGGTGTGTAGGTTGATTGGCTTCAGTAAAATTGTAAATTGTTCCTAGTGTGTAGGATAGTGCTATTGTACAGGGATCGCTAGTCAGCGCGGACTCGGTGGGCAGAAGGGCTTGTTTTTGCCCTGTACCTCTCGAAAGTCAAAATTCTATTGTAACTGGTCTGTAATTGTTATAAATTCTCCAGCTGCAGGTACCAAAACCAGAAAATGCTGGAGTATTTATCTTGCAATAATGCACCATAACACAGAAGCTTTTGAATGTGGACATGGTCAACATCTATTTCCCATCCCGAACTGCTTTAGAGAATAGGACCATGACCTCAATTTCTGCAGATTTTTAGAATTAGAGTGTCATACATCGCAGAATCAGGCCCTTCGGCCCAACTTGTCCATACCAACAAAGATGCCCCATCAAAGTCCCATTTGCCTGCGTTTGACCCATACCCCTCTCAACTTTTCCTATCCATGTCCCTCTTCAAATGGTGCCATTGTACTTGCCTCAACTACTTCTTCTGGCAGGTCATTCCATATACCGACCACCCTCGGTTGGAATAAGTTGCCCCTCGGGTTCCTATTAATTCTTTTCCCTCTCACCTTAAACCTATGTCCTCTGGTTCTTGATTGCTCCACCCTGAATAACAGATTCTGTGCATTCTCACTGTCTATTTCCCCTCACGATCTTGTACACCATCCCTTACTGTGACACTGTGATTCCTCATGCTCATTAACCCACCAAGGGGAAGAGGCACAAAGTGCCGGAGTAACTCAGCAGGTCAGGCAGCATCTGTGGAAGGGAAAGGCCAAAACGTCACCTGTCCGTGTTCTCCAGCGATGCTGCCGGACCCACTGAGTTCCTCCAGCACTTTGTATCTTTACTGAATTCTACCAGTCGGTGATCCTGCCTGTGAAGTCTCTGTAGTTGGACACAAAATGCTGGAGTAACTCAGCGGGTCAGGCAGCATCTCTGGAGAAAAGGAACAGGTGACATTTCCAGTCAAACCCTTCTTCAGACAACTTCAGTTTGAACCAGCTTCTGCAGTTCCTTCCGGCACATTTCGCCTGTGAAGTGTCTGTGTTTGGAGTTCCTGGTCCTTCCTCGTTCAGGGGGTGGGGGTGTGGATGGCAGCCTCGACTCCCCGCTCCCTGCTGTCAGCGGACCCTCGTGTCCCTGGACGTTTCCGAGGAAGCCTGTGGGCATCCGTTGCATTTGGCCAGGGCGGGAGGGACAGAGCGCTGCCATATGCTGCAGGTTGGCCCAGAGACCTGACTCCACAGGGCCACAGGTCCGGCCACACCGGCGGCTGTGAAGGTCACCGCTGCCCCCTGGAGATAAAGCACGGGTGACGTTTCGGGTCGGGACCTTTCCTCAGACAGGGGACCCGTTTTCCTCGTACCTACCATGCCAGGCTTCTAAAGAGTTATGTAACTTCCACTGAGATCACACCTTATGGTACTAAGCACCTCAGACTGCGGGCCTGGTCTAATTAGTCTCTCCACACATGAGAAACTTACAATTCCAGGTATCAATCCACTGAACCTTTGCTGAACTCCCTCAATTGCAAGAACGTTCTATCTAAGGTCAGGAGATCAGGCTTGCTCACAATATTTCAGCAGAGGTCACATTGGGGCTCTGTATAATTGGACCAAAGATCTCCCGCACTCGAATCTTCTTGCAATAAAAGCTGAGATACATTTGCCTTCCTAATTGCTGTGCTTGCATGTTAATGTTCAATGACTTGTGAACAACCTTTCAAACTCTTACCACTTAAAAAATACTCTACCTTTCTGTTCTTCAAACTGCTTGCTCTCACCTTTTCCATATTATGCTCGTGTCCTTGGCCATTCACTCAGCCTGACTGTATCCCCCCCGAGACCTGGTGCACTGTTTCCTGTAGCCCTCGCTGAGTATCACCAGTCAGCATCTATGGTGACAGGATCACATTCAACATCTGGGTGGCAGAGTGGAGCGGCTGGTAGAGCCGCTGCCTCACAACACCAGAGACGCAGTTTCGATTCTGACCTCGGGTGCTGTCTGTGTGGAGTTTGCACGTTCCACTGGTGACCGTGTGGGTTTGCTCCGGGTGCTCTGATTTCCTCCCACATCCCAAAGACATCCAGGTTTGTCAGTTAATTGGCCTCTGTAAATTGCCTGTAAATGGTGTGTAGGGAGTGGATGAGAAAGTGGGATAACAAAGAACTTGTGTGAATGGGTGATCGACGATGGACCGAAGGGCCTGTTTCCATGGTTTATCTCTAATTGAACTAAACTAAATCAAAAACACAGTAAATTAATAACTGTATAAGAAAATAACTGCAGATGCTGGTACAAATCGATTTATTCACAAAATGCTGGAGTAACTCAGCAGGTCAGGCAGCATCTCGGGAGAGAAGGAATGGGTGACGTTTCGGGTCGAGACCCTTCTTCAGACTGATCACCCATTCCTTCTCTCCCGAGATGCTGCCTGACCTGCTGAGTTACTCCAGCATTTTATGAAATTAATAACTGTAATACTAGGTGACCATTACAGTGCAAAACTGAAATCCGTAGTGCAACCAAAGACTGTTCATTGAAGACTACAGTTGCTGAGGTTTAGTGTTGTGCAATGTTCAAGTGCCTGATGCCTTGCTTCACACTTTTTTTCTGAACATTTTTCAGAATAGCTAGTATGTTTTGAGTGTTGAAAATAAGGCACAAAAGTACTGGAGTAACTCGGCAAGTCAGGCAGTATCTCTGGATAGGTGACATTTTGGGTCAGAACCTTCCTTCAGACGGATGAAGAGATTACAGCGTCAAGAGTGTTTAATTGTCATGTGTACCGAAATAGAACAATGAAATTCTTACTTGCAGCAGCACGACCGGTTTGGACAATACAATAAACAAATATAACAAAGTCTGAAGAAGAATCCTGCCCTGAAACGTCACCTATCCATGCTCTCCTGACCCACTGAGTTGCTCCAGCATTTGTGGGAGGCTTCTGGTAAACCAGCATTTGCAGTCCCTTGTGTCTACACTTGCGCTTTGCATGTTACTTGCCGTTTGTTTTATCGTTCTCCTCTGCCGTTCTCCCAGCAGACAGATGAAGCTGCACAGACAGACTCGCCACAGCAACTACAGACATCAGAGACCACAGAGAAACAGCAGCCCAAAAGGCTACATGTCTCCAACATCCCCTTCCGATTCCGGGACCCTGACCTGCGACAAATGTTTGGGGTAGGTGCGGAGCTTCCGATCATTGAACTGAGAACCTCTGAGCTCAGCTGCATGTATCGAGTCTTGTTCGGCATTCTAAACCAAGTGTATTGGAAGCATGCACAGCATGATCTTTATTGATAAACGGTTTTGCAGACCTGTTTGATTGACTATACTTTTACATGAAAAAGAGATGGTACCAATTCACTGCAGCAATCTCAGCTCACTTGAAAAGGGGCTTCAATTAAGGATTTTGCATCTAACTCCTACCTTTACAATCAAGTGATTTGAAGAAACTGCATTACTTAGTTTAGTTTAGTTTAATACGGTCATATGTACCGAGGTACAGTGAAAAGCTTTTGTTGCGTGCAATCAGTTAGCAAAAAGATAATACATGATTACAATCGAACCATTCACGCTGTACAGATACATAATAAAAGGAATAACGTGAATAGCGTTTAATGCAAGATAAAGTCCAGTAAAGTCCGATCAAAGATAATCTGAGGGTTTGAGTTTGACAATTCAGCCGGCAATTTACTGAATAAAAATGCGTTTTAAACTATTATTTTAGTTCATTGTGGAACGGGACAACTGCCTTCTAATAGGGCTGTCACTTATAACTGCATGAGGTTAAAACAAGTTTTAACGACAAGAGGTTAAGACCGTGTCCCTGTTCGCTTATAGCCAGGCCCTGTCTCTCATGTAATGCAGAGTTTATCTACCGTCTACAGAGGATGGCTGTGTGGAGGAAGGAACTGCAGATGCTGGTTTAAACCGAAGACAGACACAAAAAGCTGGAGCAACTCAGCAGTTCGGACAGCATCTCTGGAGAAAAGGAATAGGTGGCATTTCGGGTCGAGACCCTTCTTCAGATGCGTCTCGACCCGAATCATCACCTATTCCTTTTCTCCAGAGATGCTGTCTGACCCGCTGAGTTACTCCAGCTTTTTATGTCTATCTACAGAAGATGGTTTCTCGATAGTGGAACTCATTGATTGAAGCCAGGACCAGCAGCTTTCTGTCTAGAAGTGGCAGGGTTAGGGGTCTGATTTTGCGATCCCTCACACCTAAAATTGAAATGACAGGATAAATTCATGTTAAAAATAACTGAAATAAGTACCTCTTTTAAATGTACATGAGCAGAATAAGCATCTATTGAATTAAATGCGCCAACCATCTAATTAAATGATTTTCTTTCTTTTGGAGATCGAAATTTACACTGCAGCATTGCAGAACCATAATACACACCAAAAGGGATACAAGGATGGATTTTCTAATTAATGGGGCTATTAATTAAGTTCGTTAGACATACGCTTGCAGCTATTGCCTCACGGAATTGGAGGCTTGGGTCTCGACAAGTAATATGCACCATGCCATTATTTCTGCTTGGTCAAGGATTTGGGTGTTAATTGATCTTGATATGGTTGGTCACCAACCTGCTGAGATTCCAGTGAAACGTTCTATATAGTGTTAACCCCAGCTTTAGAACGGGCACAGCTTGCGGCAATGACTACGGTACACCACTACCTTCTTCCTGCTGCTTCCTCTGACATCAGTCACTAAAATTAACTTGCGTTACGGAGCTGTACAACTCAGAAACAAGTACCTCGGCTCACCTTGTCTTTGATGACCAAGTTGGCACATTGGGCAAGCAAGCCCCATCAGCTTGCATTTGGACTGTAGCCCTCTAAACCCGTCCTATCCATATTTCTAGCCAAATGTCTTTTAAAAGTTGGATGTATGTAATCTTTTGTAACGACGCTCTTAGTGAAAATGTTGCCCCTGTGGGGAAAAGGACTGTGAACGTTCACTTTATCCATGCCCCCCATGACCTTGTACACCTCAATAGGGTTACATCTCAGTCTCCGGTGCACCAAGGATTAAGGTCCTAGCCTAGGCAACCTCTCCCAGCCCTTTGGTCCAACCCTTCCATGCCCCATCCAAGCATGTCCCATTTTCCCCATGCCTACCCCATGTCCCTCTAATCCATGCACCTGCCCAAATGACTTTTCAATATTATTATAGTACCTGCCTCAACTACTTCCTCTGGCAGCCCCTCCATACACCCACCACCCTCTGTGTGAAAGTGTTGACCTTCAGGTTCCTATTAAATCTTTTCCTGCCTTCACCTTAAACCTATGTCCTCTAGTTCCTGATTCCCAAAGCCTTGGAAAAAGACCGTCCATTCACTCTGCACTCCAGGGAATAAATCTCATCAGGACTTCCTTGGAGCCCGGTAGATCCATTCCCATAACCGCCTTCCGAGGCCGACTTTGCGGGACGGTATCTCGGCTCCCCAAGGCTGTGACTTCTGTTGGTTCAGCAAAATGTATAAAACGGAAAGGCTCTGCAACCAAGGGTGACAGAAAATCAGTGGTGGACCTGATTTTATCCATTTAAAGCCAGACCTTGTGTTTGTCCCGTCCCAGCAGAATCTAATAACAACATGTTAATTTGAATCTAGAGATTATGAGGCATCCTGTCCTCTGGGTATGAATTTGAATAAGAAAGTGAATGATAATAAAACTAGGCTGGTTGGCAGAATTATTGCCCATTGTTGCCGTGATGCTGATCTTGCTCAGAGCTTGCATTGAGCGTCAGTAAATTAATGAAAAGCAAAACCCAATGTGACCGTTAAGGAGTCTGAAACCTTGTCTGAGGCAAGTCCTGAGGAAATATTGAAGAACTGTGCAGGAGAGGAACGAAGTTAGGCAGCATGTTCGGCACAGACACCAAAAGGCCTGTTCCTGTGCTGTACTGTTCTATGAAGCAACATCAGTCCAAGGCTTAGATTCTCAGTGGACCTTCGTCGTACAGGCACATCAACAAAGCACCTTCAGAAGCTATGGATGTGTAATGTAACACTGAACACAAATGCAACACTGCCTCACAGGGCCAGAGACCCATCCTTGATTAAGCTGGTGGCCCTGCCGAGGCAGCGTGAAGTGTAGATGGAGTCAGTGGAAGGGAGGTTGGTTTGTGTGATGGTCTTGGCTGCATCCACAATAGGCATCCCAGATGAGAGATGGTCCCGGCATCATGTTCGGCACAGACAATGTGGGCTGAAGGGCCTGTTCTTGTGCTGTACTGTTCCATGTTCGAAAATATAAAATAGTTTTCCCTGTAAGGAATTAAAGTGAAAATGCAGTAGGCATTTAAAGAACTGCACTGGGATTGGGGGAACTCCATTGCACACCTGGGCCCAACAACTAATATTGGCAAATAATCTTCTTCATCCATAATTATTTTGTGATATGCCCTTTGGGTGCTGTATGATTAAGAAATGAATTATTCAGCAATTGTGCACAATTAGTGTGCATGGGCATGTTAATGTATGATTAATGTGGTACATAACATTTGGTTTGCAGAGTGATCTACACGCCTCTTCAATTTACTCCTGTCCAACATCTTGTAAAGCCTGTTTCTCAAGTAATTGAACAAGGCTGTTCTCACACACTGCTAATTGTACTTCCCGCAAGAACAGGGCCAACTGCCCCGCAATTACCCGTTTCCCAATCAGTTGCACCTTCAACCCGAGAAGCAGGGAGGATTTAGTTGGGGAAATTGGACAGTTTTAAAATCAGGACATTTTTCTTAGTGTCGTTGAAAATCGTGCGTAACTCAACTTTAACATCGTCGGAGGAAGATACAGAAGCAGATACAATTATTACTTTCAAAAGACATTTGGACATATGTATGGATAGGAAAGGTTTAGAAGGCAATGGGTAAAATGCAGGCTAATGTGATTCACTCAGTATCCAACTTTGTCAGCATAGACTAGATGGGCCGAAGGGCCTGTTTCCGTGCTTTACGATTCTATGACTCCATACATGCTTATGTCTCTTTATGACCATATTAGGACACACTTATAATTTAGTTTAGTTTGAAGATGCAACATGGAAACAGGCCCTTCAGCCCACCAAGTCCACACTGGCTATCGACCACCCGTTCACACCAGTTCTATGTTATCCCACTTTCCCATCCACTCCCTACACACTAGGAGCAATTTACAGAGGCCAATTAACCAACAAAACCTGCACATCCTTGGGATGTGGGAGGAAACCAGAGCACCCGGGGGAAACCCACGCGGTGACAGGGAGAACGTGCAAACTCCACACAGATAGCATCCGATGTCGGGATCAAACCCGGGTCCCTGGCACTGTGAGGCAGCAGCTCTACCCGCTGCACCACTGTGCCGCATTTTTAAAAGACATTTCGACAGCTGTATATGGACAGGAAGGGTTTAGAAAGCTGTGGGCAAAATGCAGAGAAATGGGATAGCCCAGCATGCCAACATCGACAAGGTGGGCCGAATGGCCTGTTTCTGTGCTGTACGATTCTCTGGCTTTATATATGCTTATGTCTCTTTATGACTATATTAGGACATGCTTATAATTATGATGTTTTAAATTTTAATAACTTAACAATGAATTGTATGGCAGAATTAAGTACAGGGCATTTGCCAAGCTGAATAAAGTTATTCAGAAGCAATCATGTTCCACCATGTGTACATAAATAGAGAATGAGTTTCACAGTACAGATGATTTGAATTCTTCAAAGATGCATAGTGATAGAATGCAGCAAGACAATTAAGTCTTGAGCAAAACACAAAGTGCCTGAGGAAGTCATAGGGTCAGGCAGCATCCGTGGAGGGAATGGACAGACAGTATTTCAGGGCGGGACCCCTTGTCAGACTGAATGTGGTGAGGGGAGAAAGCTGGAAGAGAGAAGGGAGGGTAGGACAAAGCCTGTCAAGTGATAGGAGGATAGAGGTGAGAGGGGTGATGGGCAGATGGGTGGAGTAAGTGACAAAGACTCGAGGTGCAAATGCCTCGGATAAGTTACATGGCAGGTGTGAACTGACATGAATTACTTCACCTATTGCAGGCCTTTTATGATGACTGGTATCACACCGTTATGACTGTTTCCACCCAGTCTGTCCACTATCATTAGGACAAATGACACAAGGGAACTGCAGATGCTGGTTTACAACAAAAAAAAGGGACAAAGCGCTGGAGTAATTCAATGGGTCTGGCAGCATCTCTGGAGAACATGAATAGGCAATGTTTGGGTCCCGACCCAAAACATCACGTATCCATAATCTCCAGAGATGCTGACAGACCCGTTGAGTTACTCCAGCACTTTGTCTTTTTACAAGTGATTCAATGCTGGGTAAAATAGCAACTGAAAATGTAAGGGCAAAAAAAAATCAAGTAAAAAACCCACAACCTTGAAGAGACCTCTTCCCTACTAACATAATTGTAGCAAGTTTTACCCATGTTCTATAATGGATAAATCTTTATCACACTTTGGAGTCTATATATTATCTGCTGTTAAGAATGGCGTGAATTCCCACTCTCTGACGGAAAGCTCCATTGGAAAGCTATAAACGTCCATGCTTATCCGTGAGAAATGGGTGAATTTGCATAGATTATTCTCAGAGAAATAACCATCGCTTTTTGGGTTAATGGATATTCATTATCATTGGTAAATGGCAAAGATAAAATTCAAATATATGCAAATTCTTGTACTTTCAATTACAAAGTATATGTACTCCACTCCACCATCATTAGTCTTTCTCAGCCCCAGCAACCACGAGGATTATATTTGCAAGAAGTTGTCCTTGCAGTGGCCATACCAGGCATGCCCGAATATCCCCAAAAAACATGACCCTCGTGAAAAGATTATTAAAATATGTGCACCCTTATTTCCAAGCCTCTCTTTCCAATTTGAATACACATCCAAAGTTGATCAGATGATGAATACGGATTCTGGTGGTTCAGTTGCAAAAACTAATGTGTTTCTCGCACATTTTCATTTGAAGAGCCTCTAAAGCAAATCCTTAACACTTGCTTATTAGGAGGATGCTGGGTGTAAATCATGTCAAAACCTCCCGTCTAAGTGTCACCCCAGTTTAGTTTAATGCAAAGGTAAGCTGTGAATTCTGCATTTCAAAGTCATTCATTGTATCAGCCCTCGGGGATATAGAGAAGGCAAGCTATCACTTATATTGTATCCTGAAAAGGTTTGTCAAACATTTTTTTTATGCAGGTGGGTGAACAAATACACTGACAAATAAAGGACAGAAAGTGCTGGAGTAACTCAGCGGGACGGGCAGCATCTCTGGAGAACATGGATAGCCGACATTTTGTGTCGAGACCCTTCCTTCAGACTGATTGTATTAGCAGGAGGACGGGGACGGAGTCTAGTGAGTGACAGGTGGATACAGGGGGATTTTGTTTGGCAGATGGTTGAACAAAGGCTCAATATGAAAAGATGAAAAGTGTGAGATAAGGATATAAGATGTGGCACAGTGATTGGCTTCTGCAAAATCGCCCCTAGTGTGTAGGATGCAAAATTGGGATAACATGGAACTGGGGTATGGGTGATTGTTGGTCGGCATGGACTCAGTGGGCTGAAGGGCATGATACCCTCCTGCGTCTCTCAACTAAACAGTTGTTAATGACTAGGATGCAATGCCAATGTTCCACCTGAGCCTCTGATTTACCTCAGAGAAGGTTGAGGCTAAAGTTGTCCCCAGTTGATTCAGGTCTATCGCAAACTCAGTGGCCAACGAAGTGGTTTAGTATAGGAGTTCCAACTGTGATTTGATATTCCCAGGACTCGAGGGCCTGAGCTACAGGGAGAGGTTGGGCAAGTTGGGACTTTATTTCTTGCTGCGCAGGAGGATGAGGGGTGATCTTATAGAGGCGTATAAAATCATGACGGGAATAGATAGATTGAATGTGTGGTGTATTTTTCCCAGGGTAGGGGAATCAAGGCCTAGAGGACTATTTGGTGTAAGATGAGCGGGGAAAGATTTAATACTGCAGGAGCCCGAGGGGATATGGAACAAGCTGCCAGAGGAGGTAGTTGAGGCAGGTATAATAACAACTTTTAAAAGGCACTTGGGCAGGTACGTGAACAGGAAAGGGTTTGAGGGACATGGGATAACTGTGGGCATATCGGACGAGTTTGGTCTGGGCATCTTGGTCGGCAGGGACGAGTTGGGCTGAAGGGCCAGTTTCGATGCTGTGTGATGCTGGGACTGACACTGGACTGGATGATGTGGTCCCATCAGGGGTGCTGTGCTTTCCATTCTGGCAGAGGGGTGCAATCATGATTACTGTGGTTGGTATTCTGCTATGCTCTCATTAGTAAGCCCTGGACTGACAGAGACTCAGTTCACCTGGGACATGTTGAAGAACAATCGTCAGTCAGTGCCTCCATCACTCTGCCCACTCCTTGAACACTTGAGTTCAAAGTAATCCCTTGAGCAACTAAACCTTGATTGGTACGGGTGTCAGGGGTCATGGGGCGAAGGCAGGAGAATGGGGTTGAGAGGAAAAGATAGATCAGCCACGATTGAATGGCAGAGTAGACTTGATGGGCCGAATAACTTAATTCTGCTCCTAGAACTTATGAACTTGTAAAGCCCAGTAAAAAGACCCAGACGCGCTGGGATTCTTTGCAAAAAGCTGCCCTTGCAATGGCCATAACATCCATAACATCAAAACAAAATCATGACCCTCTCTTTAAAGACTATTAAAAACATGTGCAACTTTTTTTCTTTGCCTCTCTTTCCAATTTGAATGCCTATCCAAAGATCATTAGATGGTGTATGCAATATCTTGGTGGTTCCATTGCAAAAATGAATGTGTTTCTCCCACATTTTTGGCAATACACTGGAGAAATTTCCCTCTCTTCTCCCAAGCAAGCAATGCCTGGCATAGTGTCAGTGACCCCATTCACTTGAGTCACTACCCTCAGCCCGGTAGTTCATTGGAACCATAGTCATACAAAACAGAAGCAGGCTGTTCGGCCCAACTCACCCAAGATGCCGCACCTGAGCAAGCCCCTTTTCAATGGTTCCTTTATTATCACGTGTACCAAGGTACAGTGAGATTCTTTTTTTGTATAGAGATCAGAAGATTGTTGCCATACATAGCACTTAGGGCTAAAGGAATCAAGGGATATAGGGAAAAAACAGGAAAGGGCTACTGATTTTAGATGAACAGCCATGATCGAAGGCTTAATGGCTCGAAGGGCCGAATGGCCTACACCTGCACCTATTTTTCTATGTTTCTTGTCATGACCCTCCTTGAGATTCAGAACTTCGTCAAAGTCTGAGAATAGAAGGATAGAAGATAAGGGTGGAAGGATAGAAGATCCTTCCTCTGGCTTCACATTTTGCGCCTTTAGTTTGGTTTAGTTTGGAGATACAGCGAGGAAATAAGCCCTTCGGCCCACCGAGTCTGTGCCGACCAGCAATCACCCCATTCACGAGCACTATCCTACACACTAAGGACAATTTTACAACTTTTGCCAACGCCACTGAACCTACAAACCGGTATGTCTTTGGAGTGTGGGAGGAAACCGGAGGAAACCCACGTGGTCACAGGGAGACCGTACAAACCCCGTACAGACAGCACCCATAGTCAGGATTGAACCCTGGTCTCTGGCGCTGTGAGGCAGCAACTCTACCGCTGCACCACTGTGTCGCCCACTAATTCGTATGTAAAGTGAAGCCATCTTTGCGTCCAATCCTCCTCTTGCCCAGTTCATTTAAAATTGCTCGAGGAATGTTGTTTCATTTCTGGAAAAACAGATTATTTTTCTTCAACAAATTAATGCAGAGAATTCTAGCCCAAAAGGTTGTTTTGCCATGGTTACATTTTGCAGATGTGGAGAATAACAATTATTCTTGTAAATCATTGCTAATTTTTTTTAACATTTGCTACAGAATGATTTAAAATACACTAAAGTAGCTTTTATATTTGACTTATTTCTACGCAGTATCTAGAATAGTAATTGATTTGAATATAAATATTTCATCAGCCTGTCTGAAGGTGCTATTAACAGAAAATACTACATTAAAGTAAATATGGAGACTATGATAAATCATATTTGGTGTTATAGCAACTCTCAAGAGAAAGTTGTCCGTGAGTAATAAAAATATTTCAGGGAAATATAAACAGCATGTTTTATATATCAGTAACAAACACCATGTATTTCCAGCTACTAAATATTGTTTCATAAATTATACATTGTTTTCTGTTATTCTCTCCTTGGATTTGGCCACTGCTGCTATTTGATGGCTCTCCATAAATGCCCAGAAAGTGCTCATTCCTCCACCACTGCAGGTCATTTGGGGAATGGACACTACACTTTTGTTGGGCAAAGAGTTTTGTTTAGTTTTTAGCTCCCAGTACATCACGGAAACAGGCTCACCGAGTCCGCGCTGACCATCAATCGCCCATTCACGCTAGTTCTATGTTACCCCACTTTTGCATCCACTCCCTACGCACTAGGGGGTAACTTACAGAAGCCAATTAATCACACTTCTTTGGGATGCGGGAGGAAATGGGAGGAAACCCACGCAGCCACAGGGAGAAAGTACAAACTCCACACAGTCGGCACCCACGGTCCGGATTCAACTTGAGTCACTGGCACCGTGAGGCAGCAGCTCTACCTGCTGCACCGTTACAGCACCCACCTTGAACAAAAAATGTGATTTAAATGTTAAAAGTCTCAATGGATTGAAAAAAGAGTTGAATTAGAGTTACTGGATCCTCTAAGTTCTGGAAAGTGAATATTTAGATTTTGTACGTTGGGGCCATTGGCATGTATTTCATAAGCTTATACGTTCTATGAGCAGAATTAGGCCATTCGGCCCATCGTCTACTCCGCCATTGAATCATGGATGATCTATCTTTCCCTCTCAACCCCATTCTCCTGTTTTCTGCTCATAACCCTGGATACCCTTACCAATCAAGAATCTGTCAATCTCCGATTAGTTTGTATTCTGTGTGATCTTTGTATTGGTTTATTGTTGTCATATCTACTGAGTTACAGTAAAAAACGTTGTTTGCGTGCGATCCAGTCAAATCATACCAGACATGAGTACAATCACGCCAGCGAACAAGTAGTGCACCAAAAATATACCAGAATATACGGAATATACTGCTGCAGCATTGTAATGTTGCAGTTACAGAGAAAAAGAGCAAGGTCGGGCTGAGGTAGGGTGGGAGATCAGGACTACACTAGGAGGACTGTTCAGTGGTCAGATAACAGCAGGGAAGGAACTGGCTCTGAATCTGGTGGTGCACAATTTCAAGCTTTTGTATCTACTACCCAACGGGAGTGGGGAGAAAAGCACTTGATTATGTTGACTGCTCATCAGGGGTTATTAAGGGGTTGGACACGTTAGAGGCAGGAAACATGTTCCCAATTTTGAGGGAGTCCAGAACTAGGGGCCACAGTTTAAGAATAAGGAGTAGGCCATTTAGAACAGAGATGAGGAAAAACTTTTTCAGTCAGAGAGTTGTGAATCTGTGGAATTCTCTGCCTCAGAAGGCAGTGGAGGCCAATTCTCTGAATGCATTCAAGAGAGAGCTGGATAGAGCTCTTAAGGATAGCGGAGTCAGGGGGTATGGGGAGAAGGCAGGAACGGGGTACTGATTGAGAATGATCAGCCATGATCACATTGAATGGCGGTGCTGGCTCGAAGGGCCGAATGGCCTCCTCCTGCACCTATTGTCTATTGTTTATTGTCTATCAACACCCAATCATTCCTGGGATTATTGTCGAAATCTCTTCTGGATCCTCTCACCCGTGGACTAATTGAATGGCTGAACAAGCTAAGGACCTTAGTTTGGTTTAGTTTAGAGATACAGCACGGAAACAGGCCCTACGGCCCACCGGGTCCGTGTTGACCTGTGATCCCCGCACATTAACACTATCCGACACACACTAGGGACAAGTTTCACATTTACCAAGCCAATTTACCTGCAAACCTGTACGTCTTTGGAGTGTGGGAGGAAACCGAAGATCTCGGAGGAAACCCACGCAGCCACGGAGAGAACGTACAAACTCCGTACAAACAGCACCTCTAGTCGGCATCGAACCTGGATCTCCGGCGCTGCAAGTGCTGCAAGGCAGCAACTCTACCGTTGCGCCACCATGCCGCCATGTATACCTTGCTCCTGTCATAGAGCTACACAGCACAGAAACCGGCCCTTTGGCCCCTCTGGTCCATGCCGACCAAGATGCCCCATATACGCTAGTTCATTTACCTGCATTTGGCCCGTACCTCTCTAAACCATTCCAAACCATCCCTGCTACCTCCTGGCATTATTGGTAGCTTACAACCGAATGGTATGAATATTGAATTCCTAAATTTCAGGTAACCTCTAACAAACCCTCACCCTCCACTTCCCCTTTCTCCCCCACACACCCCTCTCTTTCTGCCCTTCCCCCCTCCCCATGTGCCCCACCTAGACTTGCACCAAGCTCTCTCCTCCCCCTACCCCCTCCACCCAAATCCCTTCAGCTGGCTTCACAATTTGCAACTCTTCAATCCTTTAGTCTCACAGCTTAGGTTTTAATCTCTGACGTTTGTTCCAAACATCTTTCTATAAAACCTTTCCCTTGCCCATGTCCACTGATTACCTGCCATGTTTTGTCCTGCCTCTCTTCTCTTCCTGCTTTCTATTTCCCACCACTGCAATCAGTCTGAAGAAGGGTCCTGACCCAAAAACGTAACCTGTCCACGTTCTCCAGGGATGCTGCCTGATCTGCTGAGTTACTTCAGTATTTGGTATCATTTTTATTTGTTTTCCCAGGAGTCTTGGAGGCTGAGGAAACCTCATAAGGTCATAAGTGATAGGATCAGAATAGGCCATTCAGCCCATCAAGTCTACTCTGCCATTCAATCATGGCTGATCTATCTCTCCCCCCCTAACCCCATTCTCCTACCTTCTCCCCATAACCCCTGACACCCTTACTAATCAATATTCTATCTCTGCCTTAAAATTATCCATTGACTTGGCCTCCACAGGATTTCCACAGATTCACCACCCTCTGACTAAATTCCTCCTCATCTCCTTCCTAAAGGTACTCCTTTAATTCTGAGGCTATGACCTCTAGTCCTAGACTCTCCCACTGGTGGAAGCATTCTCTCCACATCCACTCAAACCTTTCACTATTCATTACATTTCAATGAGGTCCCCCCTCGTTCTTCTCAACTCCAGCGAGTGCAGGCCCAGTGCTGTCAAACGCTCATCGTAGAAGTTTCTGATGTTGTGAGAAGCGTAGTTAGAGTAGACAGTTAGAACCTTTTTTTCAGGTTGGTAATATTAAAGGCTGTAGGGCATAGCTTTAAGGAGCTTTTGGAAAGGCACATGGATCTGCAGGGAATGCTGGGATGTGGACCACGTGCAGGCAGAGACGATTACTTTAACTTGGCATTAGGTTCAGCACAGACATTGTGGTCTGAAGAGCCTATTCCTGTGCTACACTGTTCTATGTTCTATGTACCTGTCCAAATGCTTTTAAATGGTGTTATTCTACCTGCCTCAACTACTTCTTCCGGCAGTTCGTTCCGTATACCCGCCACCCTCTGTGCGAAAAAGTTGCCCCTTAAATTCCTATTAAATTTTCCCCTTCCCCCTTGAACCTATGCCCTGTAGCTCTTGATTCCCCTACTCTGGGTAAAAGACTCTGTGCATTCACCCTATGTATTCCCCTCATGATTTTATACAACTCTGTGACATCACCCTTGGCGATGGCCCTATTCTTTGGGCCAGGACACCAGGAGAACTTTCCTTGTTACCTCCACCAGTAATTTAGTGATACTCCTCAAAGACAGATAACACCAGGGATGGGAGGATGCTGTGATGAGAGACTGAATAATCGGACTGTGGTCATCAGAGCAGAGAAGGTGAAAGGAGATCTAATAAAGATACTTAAAGAGTTTGAAAGGGTAAAGAGGTAAGATTATTCATACTGGTTGGCAAATCAATAACTTAAATCTCTAAAGGGAAGAGATAAAATAGCCGATAGCAGATGTTAAACTTCATCAATACAGGAAAATTCTAGATTGCTTAAAATAAGTCATGTCCACACACCACCAGTCAGCACCTCAGTCTGGGGAAGGGTCCCAACCTGAAATGTCACCCATCTTTTTTCTTCAGAGATGCTGCCTGACCCGTCGAGTTACTCCAGGACGTTGTGTCTATCTTCAGTATAAAGCAGCATCTGCAGTTCCTTGTTTCTACACTTTAGCAGCTAAAGGTTATTGGTTTCCCATTTGACCTTAAAGGTGTGGGGGTCAGATAAGGGAGAGGTTGTGCAGAACGAGAATCATTCTTGCCTTCCTTGTCAGCAAGCTCGGTTCTTCTCAGTTCCTTTAGAATATAGAGTGCTTTGAAAGCATCGACTAAATCTAATTTTGGTGCAGAAGGCTGCAGACTGTTCCATAATTTAACAACCCTGACTGTGCAGCAGCACTGTGAGCAGCGCGTGTGTTGCAATGAAATAATGAGACATGAATCTTGCACCAGTGATCTCCTGCATCGCCGAGTGTTTGATGTTGGCCGGATTGTTCCGGTGAAATGTTGAACGAGGGCCACCGACTTCAGCAGAAGGAGAGAAGGGAAACGTCACCGGGGACGGTCGACGCAGCGCACTAGCTGGCCGCTGGAGATGCAAGGAACTGCAGATGCCGGAATCTAGAGCAAAGCACAAAGTGCTGCAGGGTGGCACGGTGGCGCAGCTGGTAGAGCCGCTGCCTCACGATGCCTGAAACCAACCCGGGTTCGATCCCGACCTCAGGTGCTGCATGTGTAGAGTTTGCACGTTCTCCCTGTGACCACGTGGGTTTCCTCCAGGTGCTCCGGTCTCCTCCCACATCCCAAAGACGAGCGGTTTAATAGGTTAATTGGCCTCTGTAAATTGTCCCTCGTATGTAGGTGAGTTCTGGAATCTGGGGTGGAGGGAAATGATAAGAATGAGGGGAGATTAAAAATGGGATTAATGTAGGAGGAGTGAAAGGTACAGAGTGATCGCTGGTCGGCACAGACTCGGTGGGCCGAAGGATCCGTTTCCACGCTGTGTCTCTAAACTAATCTAAACTAATCTCTGGAAGAGTATGTACTTTCTATAATTCCCTCATTCGCAACCTCAGAACTAATAAAATTGATGTCGATCGAAGACATCTTGGAACCCAGGTAACAGCCTAAGAAGATGCCGCTGGCCTTTGTAAACTTGTGAAGTTGAAATTGCAAACATTCTTCAGTGAATACCCTGGCACACTTGCAAGCAATGGCGATACAACTGGAGCAAGTTTAATATGAACATATGAATTGATCATATACACAGATACGCAGACTTTCAGCGTATGGCAAATCCATGCACACACATATATCTTGCGTGTCAACACCGCACAATGAAAAACACCAAACCACTTGAAACGATGGTGCTGTGTGTCGTTTATCTGCCAGTCCATTTAAACGTTTTATGACTTTTTTCTCTGAACAGTATCAGATCCACACTTCTATTTTCAGAAGCAAGGGCAGCTTCATTGTAAAAAAAAGACGCTTCCAATATTGGAAGTTTACAAAGTATTAAAAACCATTTTCTGCAAATTTACTAAACAACACATCTACACTTTCGTTCAAGTTGTATATCGCAAACAAGAGGCTTGATGCCTGTCGAATTCCACCGTCCAGCCAGATAACCCTTCCACAACAACGCTCTGTTTAGCATTGGTAAACATTTCTGATTCCAACCTGCCAAATCACCGTGGATCCCAAGCATCTTAATGTTCTGGTGCAGCTTACCCTTCTGGTACCATGTGGGACCTTGTCAGCTGCCGCACTGAAGTCCACTTAGACAACATTCAATACCCTACCCTCATCAATCACCCTCATCACCCCCTCGGAAAAATACAGTTGAGCTTGTAAGACGTGACTTGCTGCGTCCAAAGCCATGCTGATTGCCCATTCTCTTCCACATGTTCATACATCCTATCCCAACAAACACTCCCCAACCACTGATGTGAGGCTCACTGGCCTATAATTTCCTGGATTAACCTATATCCACAATGATTATGCCCATTTCCGATCTGAATTACAATTGTACACAACTTTTGGAATAGGTCACAAACTGTATCATCTGAACCACTGCCCACTCGTGCCTTCCTACAAGGGCTCTTCCTCACACATTTCCAAGAGGGCAGACAGTCAGCTGGCCTTTTCCATGGATGGAGAAGACCAAGTGCCATTCATCCTATGGAATACTTTGTCAATGCCTGCATGAGCAATATTGCTTTACAACAAGTTGAAATCTTACACCTTGGCCTACAGATGACAATTCAGAACACAGAACATAGAAGAGTACAGCACAAGAACAGGCCCTTCAGCCCACAATGTCCCTGCTGAACATGATGCTATATCCCTCCGCTTTAGAAGGATGAGAGGAGATCTTACCGAAACGTATAAGATTATTAAGGGGTTGGACACGTTAGAGGCAGGAAACATGTTCCCAATGTTGGGGGAGTCCAGAACAAGGGGCCACAGTTTAAGAATAAGGGGTAGGCCATTTAGAACTGAGATGAGGAAAAGCCTTTTCAGTCAGAGAGTTGTGAATCTGTGGAATTCTCTGCCTCAGAAGGCAGTGGAGGCCAATTCTCTGAATGCATTCAAGAGAGAGCTAGATAGAGCTCTTAAGGATAGCGGAGTCAGGGGGTATGGGGAGAAGGAAGGAACGGGGTAGTGATTGAGAATGATCAGCCATGATCACATTGAATGGCGGTGCTGGCTCGAAGGGCTGAATAGCCTCCTCCTGCACCTATTGTCTATTTTCTATTGTTCCCTGCTCAATTTGCTCAATACAATGATCCTTTCTGTTATGAACCTGTGCCCACAAAGACCCAAAAGACATCAATCTCCAATCAGACTAAAATCAATCCGTTGCAACTTGGGCCTGAAGTGTATCTAAAAGGATTGTGTTGTAACTAAATGACCTAACCGACCTTTTCTCAGGAAATATTCTTTTTCAGTTGCCATAAAATGGTTGATTGGTTTCTGTTCACAAAACTAAATGTAACGGATCTCACTTAAACAACCTGCAAGCTGCATTTTGACAACAGATATCATTAAGAACAAGGCTCTGAGATTTTCCCTGCATCTCTCACTTCACTTAGATGTTCTCAAGTGCCAACTAAGCTCTTTGAGCCCACTGTTATGCTCATGGAAAATAGAATTCATAGTCTTTTCGTAGCAATTAAAATGCGAGTTTTATAGTAATTAGCCATTTATGATAAAAGCCCTTATTATGTACTGACAGAGAAGGAGTGAGATTGCAATAAGCATCTCAACCTGTCTCTGAGGGTTCATTAAGATTTAAAACATCACGCGGTAATTGGACAGAAAAATGATGCCCTCAAAAAACAACATGAAGATGGGGGAGAGGAAAGATATTAATGTTGCAGAAAACAAAGGACGTTTTTTTCAGCCAAAGAATCCATCAGATTGGATCAATGTGTTTTATTGTAAAGAGACCCGTTCTCTCTGCATTGTTGGAAGGAGACGATGAATACGATTGTTTGGTTGGATTGTATATTTATCTCAGTCAAAGTCGTATAACACTTGTTCACAAATGTTACATCCCACTGATAAAGCATTCTTCCCGCTATCATTAGTCTAACATTGTAACTACCTGCACAGACACTTACAAGAGGAAACAATCTATTTCAACATTCTCCCAACATTCAAACTAGTCAACATTTATTTCCCTATTTCTTTTTTAATTCAACAACTAAAACCTAAAAGGCCTAAAAATATGCTGGATGCAATAATGGGAATTGATGGATAGATTCAACAAATAGGAGTTTGTACGTTCTCCCTGTGACCTGCGTGGGCTTTCCCTAGGAGCTCCTGTTTCCTCTCACATTCCAAAGACGTACAGGTTTGTAAGTTAATTGGCTTGGTAAAATTGTAAATTGTCTCCAGTGTGTGTCGAACAGTGTTAATGTGTGGGGATCGCTGGTCGGCGCGGACTCGATGGGCCAAAGGGCCTGTTTCCGTGCTGTACTTCTAAACTAAACTAAATGAAGATGTTGGGCGTGCTACTTAATACAGTCTGTACATCCACCTATTTTTGAGCCCAGGGGGTTACAGCAGATGCATGAGTATTGACATGTGTCCTTGGGGTGAGATACATGAGATGAGTTTCCATCATTGGTTGTCCCATCACCAGGTACAGGACACACAATTTCTCAGGACACACAATTTCCCATGCCAGTAAACCCGAGGAGATGGGATTAGGCAGCATCTCTGGAGAAAATGATAGGCAATGTATCGGGTCTGGACCTTTCTTCCGACACTGACCCGAAATGTTGCCCATCCATGTCCTCCAAGGATGCTGTCTGACCCTCTGAGTTACACCATCACTTTGTGTCCTGCTCAAGATTCCAGCACCTGCAGTGTCTACATTTTACTGCTCCACTGGAAAATCTCCTCAAAGTGTGCCTTTGAATGAAGTTCTCCTCCTCATTCTGAATGTTGTGTGAGACCCTCTCTCACTGCTCCCCCTCTGTGATTCCTACTGCTCTCTTGTGCTCTTCAACCATGTTCAGACCAGTCTGAAGAAGGGGCCCAACCTAAAACATCACCTATCCATGTCCTCCAGAGATGCTGCCTGACCCGTTGAGATCCTTCTGCACTTTGTGTTTTAAGCAAGATTCCAGCATCTGCAGTTCTCCTTCAAACTCCAGTGCGGCTGGGTGAACTATCTTTCTGTTAATGTTTCTACAGCAAGATAAACAAAAGCAAAATCTGTTTCTGTACATATCAGCAACTGTGAGTACCTTCACTGTAAGAATGCAGCACCCGAAGAAGTTCAGCTCACCACCATCGTCTCAAGATTAGTTAGGAATGGGCAGGGGATACTTGCTTTGACAATAATGCCCAAATTCCGTGGATTCCTAAATTCCGAGACCACTGATGTGTTACGTGGCGTGGGAACCTCAGCCATTAAGCGATCAATCGGTGAAAAACTATTTTACAGCCATTAGACCATGGTTTTATATTGATGTTTTAGTATCTGAATTACTGGCCCCTTTAATGTGGAATTGGGACTAACATGCACACAGCTTGAATACAGATCACCCATAATTAAGACACAAGGAACTGCTCGTTTAGCAGAAGAGACACAAAGCGCTGTAGTAACTCAGCGGGTCAGGCAGCAACTCTGCAGAACATGAATATGCAATGTTTCAGGTCGCGACCCTTCTTCAGACACAAGAAGGGCCCCGACCCAAAATGTCGCCAATCCATATACTCCAGTGTTGCTGCCTGACCTGCCGATTTACTCCAGCACTTTGTGTCTTTTTTCACCCATAATTAAATTGCATCTGCTTTACATCAATAAATGGGTGCAGCTCATAAAAACCATCAATGGTGGGCTCATTTGTTTTAACTTACCAATTTCACACAGCACATTTTCCGTGAATCGTTACTTGCCGTTGTGGAGTCACTTTGCATCGTTTATATAAAAATGATAAAAAGAACAAATAAAATTGAGTACAAAAGTAGGACTGGAGGCTATTACCATTTCATGAGCTACACTTTGCTGCCAAAATTGTATTCACTTATCAGAAATAGTCACTGAATCCCAAAAGCATTTAATAGGAATTCCAACAACAGCTTAAATTCCAACTGAAGACAAAAACAATTCACTCACTCAGAATGCCACAAATTACAGATATGTTCTATGGCTCCGTTCAGTTCTCTGATTTGTTTTATAACCAGAATTAATTAGTTGCAGGAACCCGTTTGTAAAAGTATCAATAATGTGTTTTGGGTGCAAGAAAACAACTGTATTTAGTAATGAAAATGTGCTCCAGAGTTCTAAATGATGTGAATCTGTATTTCCTGTACATCTGTGTTTGCTGTTCTTTGAACTAAAAGATTTATTCATGATGAAATATTAAACATCCTTACCTTGGCTTAAACCTAATGTGGTATATTAGCAAAATTAAACTTTAAAAATTCCGACACAGTTTTGGAGACATTAAATGTGGATAAAATAGTAGCACTGGAAATTAATTTATGGATGACAATATTCAGTAACTAGATATAAAAACTAAGGATGTAAAAAAGATTGTGTATCGTGATCATTATTCCTGGAAATGCTCACTTATGAGGGCAGTACGTTAATGTTTGTTTAATGAGAATATCTGGATAAAATTACCCTCAGCAGCAAGTTGTTATAATATATCTCATTTCTGAAACATAGTTGTATTTCAGAACCAACAAAATGAGATCATATTTAAACTCAGAAAATAGTTTTCCCACGAGTGTAACGAGTTGGCCTGGGGCAACAGAGGCAGCTTTAAGAGAGATTCTCAGATTGGGGAGAATAGGTTTGGGGTTAACTTGGAAGCAAAGGACTGGGTCCACACATTGTCTTTAAAAAAGACTTAGGGAGGTGAGAACTTGGAAACACAAAGCCTCGAGTGCCAAGAGTCCACAGTGTTTAATTGTCACACATACTAACACCAGAACAATGAAATTCAAACTCTCAGATTTAAATCCTTTTACTCTCCTAACTCAGGGGAAGCTCATAAATATGACACAAATGTAAGCAATTAAATCATATGGAATACATTTTATATCCTTGCTAACTATTGGGTTTAGTGGTTTAACCTGCACATTTTTAAAAAGTGTATTTAAATCATTTTAATTTAACTGATCTAACAAATAAATAATTACCTGACAATTTGAGAAAAGAAAATTAGAACAGTTTTCTCCTGTGCTGCAGAGATAGTCCTATTATTAATAGAATTTGTGAAGGGCGCTATTATTAAACAAAATAGGACAGAACTGAGTACAACGATGTGTTTTAATGGGGTGAAGTATCTCCCCTCACATAATGCCGCAATGTTTAAGCACCTTGTCTAAATGTTCTGCTCACCTCCGGGGTTGCAGCGGGAAACCTTATCAGCTCTCTCTGACAGGAATTGTTTCTGAAATTTGTACTGTGTCTGTGAATTGTAGTGTACTCTCTCTAATACGATCTCTCTTGTTTTTTAACAGCAATTTGGTAAAATTTTAGACGTTGAAATAATTTTTAATGAGCGGGGATCTAAGGTAAGCCACAAATTTAACTTCTTCCCTTTATCTTTTAAACTAATTTAACATGGACACCATGCATGCATTGATTCATACTAATAGATTATGATCGAAAACACATTCTCAATATTGATCTGAATTTCCAATTGGAATGACTACATGTATATCTGGTACCAGGCATTTTGTTGTATCACTAATTTCCCCAAGATTATGTGCTTGCACTGTGAATTAGACAACCAAATGTTTTCAATTGTTAACACGCAAAAATCAACTCATCTGGATATATAGATTCTGGGCTCCGTTTTAACAGTCCAATTAATATTTTAGTCATGACTACTGACAACATAATTGTTGGAAACGGCCTTCGATGAGTTTCCAAGTTACATAATGTAAAGGATTTTAATCAATGCATAGATTTAAAATGACAAAATTGCCAAGGATCCCAGGTTAGTGGTTGCATCCTACTAATACTGCCAACTGCTTTGTACCATTCAGCCCCATAACAACAGCATGACAAAAGATGTCATGAGCAATTATTAATACTGTTCAACAAATGTTGCTTCATATTTCCTCCAAAATACTTGTCCTTAAAAGGGGGGAGGAATGATGAAGTGTTTTAATGGCAGTGAATTGGATTCAGTCGACTCAAAATGATCTGTAAGGTTATTGAAGTTTGAAGCATGGAAACAGATCCTATGGCCCACCGAGTCCACGGTGACCATTCTGACAGGCACCTTATGGCTCCCCACTCCTACCAGGTGTGATTGATTGAATTATTGAAAGGTACAGCATGGAAACAGGCCCTTCAGCCAACCGAGTCCATGCTGACCATTGATCACCCGTTCACACTAGTTCTGTTAATTCCCTCCCTACTCATCCACTCCCTACGCACTAGGTGCAATTTACAGAGAGCCAATTAACCGACAAAACCCGCATGTCTTTAGGATGTGGGTGGAAATCGGAGCACCCGGTGGAAACCCACGCGGTCACAGGGAGAACGTGCAAATTCCACACAGACATCACCTGAGGTCAGGATCAAACCCGGGTCTCTGGCCCTGTGAGGCAGCAGCTCTACCCACTGTGCCACTGTACCGCGATTATTACAAACCTGAAATTAGCTGTGATTACTTTGAGGATTAAAACAAACGCGGAGGTTCCAATAATCAATTAATACAGTTATTGCTTTTAATTGTACCACGTGCTGTTCATATCATGAAATTGGACAAATAATAAAGCTAAACTTCCTACAAAAATGCACTGTCCTTGGATGTTAAACAAATGGGATTACATCCTAATCAGGATTTATGTGGGTGACGTTTCAGAATGTGCAACATTGCCAACATTGAATGCTTCTCAGGGTTGAAAGGTGGGCCATTCTCCGGAGTGGTTGTGGGCAACTCAGCAGGTTTAAAACGTACGAAATGGCAGCGTTAGAGGATTAACTTCTTCTTAAGCAGAGGGGTGAGAGGATTAATTCAAAAACACCAGGTTTTAATAGATTAGAGGATGAAGCAGCAGATTGAGTGGGATAATATGCGATAGGGTAGGCTTAGGAGGATTAAAAGGACAAGGCAGTGCCACTGATAGGAGCTGGGCATAGCTTGGCACCGTTGCTGTAGGGCACAGAGGCCTTGGAGGCTGGACTGGAAGACGATAGCTACACTGAGATCCTTCACC
This sequence comes from Rhinoraja longicauda, assembly GCF_053455715.1. NCBI lineage: Eukaryota > Metazoa > Chordata > Chondrichthyes > Rajiformes > Arhynchobatidae > Rhinoraja > Rhinoraja longicauda. Next base: position 60,301,831 of record NC_135958.1, read on the forward strand.
TAGTCGTTACATAATGGGGTGATGGTGGAGGAGTTGCTGGAGTCATGAGGAGAAGGCTTGTCCATTTCTTACTATTCCTTCTGCTCGCAGTTTATTGTGCCAACTATTACAATGAGTTTATTTTAGTTTTGGCTTAGAGAAACGGCATGGATACAGGCCCTTCGGCCCACCGAGTCCGTGCTGATCAACGATCACGCATACACTCGCTCTACCCTACACACTAGGGACGATCCAGGGATGATTTATAGAAGCCAATTAACCTATAAACCTGGGAGGAAACCGAGCACCCGAAAAGCCCACATGGTCACAGTCTTCTTGATGATGGTACCACCATCAGAATAAAGAGGAGGTTGATAGAACAGAACATAGAAATGTGCAACTCAGGACAGGCTCTTCCAAACGCAATGTCCATACTGAACATGATGCCAAGCTAAACTAATATCATCTGCCTGCACGTGATCCAAATCCCTCCATTCCCTGCATATCCACATGCCTTTCTAAAAGACTCAACCGCCACTATCGTATCTACTTCCACTGCCATCCCCGCAGTCCATTCTAGGCACCCACCACTCCATGTAAAAAAACGTATCCCGCATCTCTCCTTTAAACTTTGCCCCTCTCACCTTAAAGATATGCCCTCTGGTCCATGACATTTCCGCCTTAGGGGAGAAAGATTCTGATCGTCTTCCCTATCCATGCCTCTCATAATTTTTTCTACTTCTATCAGGTCTCCCCTCAACCTCTGATGCTCCAGAGAAAACAATCCAAGGTGTGTAAATCCTACTGTCCCACAGATGACCATTCATCAATTACACATGCTTGATTCTAACCTGGTTCAATGGTGCTTTTATTGTCACATGTGCAAAGTGCAAACGCACAGTGAAATTCTTTCCTTGCAAACAGTCCAGTAAAGTATTGCCATAACTAAGCACATACCCGATTGGCAAAGTGTACAGAAATAGTCTACTGATCCCGCGTGCAAGAAGCGTTATGTCCATAAGATGTGACAACAGTAATCAAGGAGCCTCAAACTTTCTGACACTTTCTGTTTCACAGTAACACTTAACCACAATCAAACACAGAATAGTTAAGTCTTCAGTGTAGAAATACAGCGGTGAAACAGGCCCTTCAGCCCATCGAGACCGTGCTGACCAGCGATTCCCGCACACATACACTGTCCTACACACACAAGGGACAATTTACAATTATACCAAGCCAATTAGCCTATAAACCTATACGTCTTTGGAGTGTGTGAGAAAACCAGAGTTCCCGGAAAAAACCCACGCAGATCACAGGGAGAACGTACAAACTCCGTATAGACAGCACCCGTAGTCAGGATCGAACCCGTGTCTCTGGCGCCATACGGCAGCAACTCTACCGCTGCACCACTGTGCCGCCCAATTGTCTAATAACTATTACACATTCTAGAACTACATGTAACATTTTATTGTACATTATGCCAATCATATGACAGCACATTACCTAGTAAAGTATTTTGAAACATTTTAATAAATAATGCAACCAGGAGGAAGCCATTCAGCCCATCATTCCATGATGGTCAAAAATGCATGAACGAGAATTTCTATATTCCACCTCTTGATCTCTTGTTGGTCGTGGCAGATCAAATGCATCCAGGGACCGCAGCAGTCCTTCCAGGTGAGACAGAGGATCATGTGCACCTCCTCTAACCTCAGCTACTGCATCTGATGTTTTAATGTGGTCTCCTTTACATCGGCGAGACCAAGTGTAGACTAGGTGACCATTTTGCCGTACCTTTGCAATCGGTCCGCCAAAGCCTACTGGATTTCCCAGTTGCTAACTATTTTAACTCCTCTTCCCATTCACGTACTGACCTTTCTGTCCTGGGCCTCCTCCATTGCAAGAGTGAGGCCACATGCAAATTGAAGGAACACCACCTCATATTCCGCTTGGGTGGCTTACAACCCAGTGGTATGAACTTTGAATTCTCTAATTTTAGGTAACTAAGCTACAAAAAAAAACCCTTCCCTCCACTTTTCTCCCCCTCTCTTCTCTGTCCCCTACCTGGATTTGCACCCATTTTCCCATCTCCTCACCTATAGGACAGCACATTACCTACCTTCCTCAGGCTTCACAATTCTCACCTCTTCTATTCTTATCTCACACTGTTTGTCTTTTCATTTCTGGCCTTTGTGCAACCATCTGCCTATCAAAAACCACCCTCACCCGTATCCACCTATCACTTGCCCGGCCTTCTCTCACCCCCATTTCTCTTTCAGCCATTCTTCCCACTCCCCCCACCACAATCAGTTTGAAAAAGAGTCCCGACCCAAAACGTCACCTGTTCATGTTCTCCAATGATGCTGCCTGACCCGCTGAGTTCCTCCAGCACTTTGTGTCTTTTTTTGTGGTCATCACAACAGTTCTTTTAACCTGTTAAGAGCTGTAGGTTCAACCAGCTGTTCACGCTGCACCACAGTGCCGCCCGCAATGGTACAATTTTCTAGAGTCCCTTTCTTTATCCTAAACAAGTAGAACCTGCTTAAGCAAACTCCCACATCAACAATTCCCCTGTAATAGTTGATTGGTGTTGTTAAATAAATATGTGATGTCTTTGGTACAAAGTAATTGGTATTTTCTCCTCAATCATGTCATAATGTCTCATTGAAGAAGCATTCTCTGCTCAAGTGCTAATCTAATTTTTTGTACAAATATACACCACTGGACCATGCCTCATTAGTGCAATTATGATCACGAGAATGTTTTTTTTAAAGTCTAATCCATTATTTTTTTTCACAGAACCCCTTTACTAGTCTATAAATCTGGTGCCATGTTATATATAGTCTCTGATGAAAAATAAGCTGGAGTTACAATAAAACTGACAAATGTACAGCAGCTTTTGGCTACAAAACAATTTGGCTACTGCATTAGAATGGGTGGGCTAATTATATTTGATGTATAGAAATCCAAAGGCACCATTCTGATCTCTAGAGGGTAACATTGTCATGATGAATGTCACTTCTCACTATAGAATGAGTTGCGATTACTATCTGAAAACCTCTTGACACATTGAACATAGGCAATGTAAACAGCACAGCTTCAGGTTTAGGATTAGGTTTATTATTGTCACGTAGCAGTGAAAAGCTGTGAAAAGCTTTATTTTGCATGCTATCCAATCAAATCAGATCATCCTATACATAAATACAATCAAGTCAAACTCAAGTACAACTGATAAAGCACAGCGGAAGTTACTGAGTGCAGAATATAGTTCTCAGCATCAGTTCCAGAGACAAAGTCCAATGTCCACAATGAGATAGAGGAGAATCGAAGCAGAAACAAAGGGGAAGCTCAAGACTGTCAAATATTTGATTGCATTATTGTATTTATTCAGTGGACAAGCCGAACATATATACAACCTTATCAGAGGAAGCCTGGGAGACCGTGTGGGAAGAGCAGTCCGATATCTCACATGGATAATGCTGAACAGTTCTGTGTCCGATGTTCTGAGAAGTTATCTCAATCCAAAGATTGGGATAACTTCCATTCACGAGCAGCTGCACGATCATCCAGATCTATAATAATAGCCTTTAAAAGCCTGATACCAAAATCATTTTGGTATCATCCGCCCAGGCTTTGACAGAATTGATCCCAGTCCATCGTTTTGAACAAACGTGTCAACTGAAATTCTCGTGTATGGTTAGAAAACAGGAAACACCGCTGAAGAAATGATAACTTAAGCCCCATGGCAAACGCCATCTTTAACCTGTTCCACTTGTGTGGAAACTTATGAAACCCATTGTGAATTAAAAGTTGTTTGCAAATATCTCGGCAAACTTTATTCAACTAACTTTAATTATTCCATTGGCTAACCCAGGGATAACAGTGCCCCTTGGCATTTTAATACTTTTAGTGCCTTGCATTTAGCAAGACATTCAGCTTTGTTGGGAAGATGAGACAAGATATTTTGAATTGGACTTGTTCCCTCCCAAAAGTCTCACACTATTTCAAGATCCTGTAAGAAACACATTAGTTCATAAGTTATAGGGGCAGAATTAGGCCATTCGGCCAATCAAATCTACGCCATTCAATCATGGCTGATTTATCTTTCTCTCTCAACGTCATTCTCCTGCCATCTCCCTGTAACCCTTGGCACCCTTACTAATCAACAATCTCAATCTGTGCCTTAAAAATACCCAATGACGGCCTCCACAGCCATCTGCAGCAATGAATTCCATAGATTCACCACCCTCTGAATAAAGACATTTCTCCTCATCTCCTTTCTAAAGGTACGTCCTTCTAAGGCCATGGCCTCTGGTCCTAGACTCTCCCACTAGTGAGAACATCCTCTCCACATCCACTCGATCCAGGCCATAGTTTGAATCCTGCACCTTTTCCCATTAATGACCAGATTATTAGCCTTGATAATACTGGCATCTACAGGGTGATTAATTTTATGGTTAAAAAAAACTAGTCAGTTAAGGGAGGTAGAAATAACATATAAAGTAGATGGTCAAATGATGGAAATGTCAAAGACTGAATGATATAGGTTTAAGGTGAGAGGGCCAAAGTTTAATGGAAATGTGCAGGTCAAGTTTTTTTGTAACACACTGGAAAGTATTGCCAGGAACGGTGGAGGAGGCAGATACAATAGTGGCATTCAAGGGGCTTTAAAATAGGCACATGGATATGGAGGGATATGGATCACATACAGACAGAGGAGATTAGTTCAATTTGGCATCATGTTTGGACATTGGGGGCCGAACAATGTTCCAGTTACATCTCATCAATGTCAAAGAACTAATCATTGACATTGTTAAAAAAAATACATGTGTTTAGACTCTGCAATGTTTCTCTGCACTTCCATTGTCAAACATTCAGCTCATTGAACCACCTTGAAAAAAGTTGGTGGCAAGAGGTGTAGAGGGTGTTGATCAAGTTGGCAGCCAAATGGGAACAGTCTCGAGTCCAGAATTTGTCATTGTCATACATACCAGCCACAGAACAATGAAATTCATACTTGCTGCAGCTTAATAGGCCCATTAACTATTAATTGTACGAGTAATATACAATATCGATAATGCAGTAAATTAATAAGCAATAATACTCGCTAATTATAATAGTGGCAAACCAAAGTCCACCATGCTACCCAAGACACGGTCCATAGAAGATCATGGAAAGCCCTGGATAGAATGAATGTGGATAGGATGCTTACATTAGTGGAAGAGTCCAGGAGCAGAAGCCATAGCCTCAGAATAAAAGGACATACCTTTAGAAAGGATATGAGGAGAAATGTATTTAGTGAGAGGGTGATGAATCTGTGGAATTCATTGCCACGGTAGACCGTGGAGGCCGTCAATGGATATTTTTAAGGTGGAGATTGATAGATTCTTGATTTTTACAGGTGTCAGGGGTTATGGATAGAAGGCAGGAGAATGGGGGTGAGTGGGAAAGATAGATCAACCATGATTTAATGATGCAGTAGACTTGATGGGCCGAATGGCCTAATACTGCTCTTGTAACTTATGAACATGAATAATTGCTGAGGTTAGTACTTTGCAGTGTTCAAGAGCCTGATAGTCTATGGAGAACGCTTGGGCTTCCTCACCACTGTTGGCAACTTCTGAGTCCCACGAAGCCAATGTCCTGGAAAACGATCCAACACTGTCGGACTGTTGAGCTGACTGAGCAATAGCCAAGCCTCTACCCATGCAGGGCAGCAGACTGTTCCTCAAACCTAAGGCCGTTACAACTGTGGAGAGCTGTCATCTGCATTCAGTTCCCTGAAAGATTTATATTTCCAAACATAAACTTTATTCAGAATAATAAATTTCAGCCAAACAAGAACTGTGCAAAAACTCTTCCGACACTCTCAGTGTTTATACTTCATGAGAGTTATATTCAGTGGTGTTCACAATCTATCCTTATACCAAACACCCTTGCCACCCATGCGGTGATATCCCTTCCCTTGCTTGAGGGGCATCTCCACCACAAGCTGGCCCCCAAAGTCTCAGCACGGAAGGACTCTAGACTGTGGTCCTCCTCCACAGAGCCTTGGTGTTGGCTTCACCAAGTGTTGGAGAGTCCCTCAGCATGTACTCCTGCTATCTGGAGGTCCCTGCAAGGTTTTTTTTAAATATTTCAAAACAGGATATATTCAAGTAATAGATATATACAATACATGATTCGTGCAAAAAACTCCATCCGACATTCTCGGAGGCTATACATACATACATTATAATACAGTTTCCCCAAATCACAAATAACTCACACTCTTGCCACTCCCTTATTTTGAGGGGCGTCTCCACCACACCCTGCCCCCCCCCCCCCCCCCCCCCGTGTCCAGCAGCGGAAGGACCCTAGGTTCCCTTCAAGATAACAACATGATCAGCGTAAGGTGTGAGTGTGTTTAAACTCAACTCCTTTTCCATCAGGAACCACAAGAACTGCACCACATACATTATCCATGGTGAGGCTTCACCCAGTGCTTGTGGATAAATCTGGCACAGCTCCTGGATCTCTCTTGTACACTTCCTCTCGTAAAAACAGCGCTCGTCTGCTGAGCTAGAGTTGCTGAATGAGCATTAAGTAACAGGAAGAGTCAAGAGAGTTTAATTGTCATCTGCACCGGCAACAGAACAACAAAATTCGTACTTATTGCAGCTTAACAAGCCCATTAATGTAATGATACATGAATAAATTTACAATAATCAATAATGCAACAAATTAATAATCAGTCAAACTAGGTAACTAGACCATTTTAATACAAAACTGAAGTGCAATACACAGTCCACACAGTCCACGGAAGATTGTAGTTGCTGAGGTTAGTGTTGTGCAGTGTTCAAGAGCCTGATGGATGCTGGGAAGAAGCTATTCCTGAGTCTGACGTAAGTTTTATCTGGTACAAAAACAAGACAAAATAAAATCTCTGAGACATGGATAATGTCGCAAACAAATTTAGAAAAATAGTCAACAAGATCTTCTGTACCAAATAATAACCTGTCCAATTATATTTACTTTTGATGAACTAAATCTGAGCCATGTTGTTGTATATTTTAGCTTTACTTTATATAGCTTCAACTAGAGGGATTTCAAAATCCAGATGGGAGCTGGTGGTGTCTTGTGATTGCTTTTTAAATTGTTTGTTCCTCAAAGTGGCTCACACCTTAATGCAACATTCACGAGCAACACGACTGATGATTATACTCTTACATATCAGAATGTATTTCACTGCCTACATTCCATATACAGAAGTGTAGTGGAAGGAAACATCTTTGAGGAGAGGTTGGGCTATGAATCACGTCACTCCAGATTGGCTTGTACATTCCAATAGTGCCCCATGTCTACCTGGGGTGCAATTAGCCAGTCCTGGATCTCAGCTGGGACAATTAGCACAAAGGTGTGAATGATCTATCCGTCTTCAATTGGTCAGCCCAAAAAACTTACCAAGACTCAGTCAACCAAACACATATTTCATTGGCCTAGATTTTAATTAAATTTATTTTTATTTATTATTGCCACGTGTACCGAGCGAGGTACAGTGAAAAGCTTTTTTGTTGCGTGCTATCCAGTCAGAGAAAAGACTGTACATGATTACAATACAAGATAAAGGGTATAACGTTTAGTGCGTTTTAAAATCCGGTAAAGTCCGAAGATAGTCCGAAGGTCTCCAATGAGGTTGATGGGAGGTCAGGACCATTCTCTAGTTGGTGGTAGGATGGTTCAGTTGCTGATAGCAGCTGGGAAGAAACTATCTCTGAATCTGGCAGTATGAGTTTTCAACGTTCTGTATCTCTTGCCTAATGGGGGAGTGGAGAAGGGGGAGTGATCAGGGCGAGACTGGTCCAAGGCCATGCTGGTGGCCTTACCAAGGCAGAGTGAAGTGTAGATGGAGTCCACGGAAGTACATGTTTTTGACTGCTCCACCTTCTCTTTCACTCTGAGATTTCCTGCCTTCTCACACTCTGAGCTCTGACAGTCCTGTACTTTTGCAGATTGAGTTTGTGCCTTACTCTTCCAGTCAGTGCAGTGTCTGGAGACAATCTGACTTCCTGTCTAATCATATGCATGTCTCTCTTTTCCTTTTCTCTTACCTGCATGCAGGGATTTGGTTTCGTAACTTTCGAAACCAGTGCTGATGCCGACAGGGCGCGGGAGAAATTAAATGGAACAATCGTAGAAGGCCGTAAAATAGAGGTGCAGATCCACTTCTTTCTCTTTTCCCCACTTTGATTGTCTGCTCCATCATTGTCCATCGGTTGGTTTGTGTGTGTGTGTGTGTGTGTGTGTGTGTGTGTGTGTGTGTGTGTGTGTGTGTGTGTGTGTGTGCACGTGCGTGTGTGTGTGTGTTTTGTTTCCTCATTTCTTCCTTTCTCATCTTCCTCATCTAAACATGCTGGGTGAAACGTAGTGAAGGAATCAGAGTATGCTTCCAATGCCATGATATTTAATCATTTCCAACGCCTATATGATTTTGCTGATGATGAATGCTGTGAAAGTCACTGAGTAGTCAAGTAATTCTGTTTTGATTTAATGGAATACTATTTCCCATGAATGTTAAATTCAACAAAAAATCTAAACGTCCTAGGATCAACATATTATTTTTGTGTACTGCTGATGCGAATAGATATCAACAACGTGGATTGAAAAATGTATGTTATCAGAGTAGGACACAGCCACGTTGTACTTTTTCTCTTTGACATAGAACGATGCTCAAACGCTTCCTATGCTAGTGATCGTTACTGTGTCCACTGCCTTGTTTTCCAAAACAAAAGATGCATGATTTCAACTAATTCACCCACTTGCCTTGCTGAGATGAAGGAGCGTGTGTTGGTTCAGTTAAAGATATCTCATAAGCGTTTAGTACAAAGCGGATACTGCTTCAATTGTTCCCAGCTACCTTCACTGTGATGCTTCCTTGTTGCTCATTTCCATTAGTTTTTGTGTCCACCTTACAGATCACTAATGAACTCAGAAATTAAATGAATCCCGTGGGAACTAACCCACAATTCTGCAGCATAATAAGAATACTCAATTTCTTCAACTTGGAAATTGTCAGACTTAGGTGGAAGCCTGAAGAATATAAATGTCCCTGGGCTGTAAGCAGCTTCCTTTGCTACATTACAAAGCTGGAGACTTCTGAGGTGCAACATTACAGTAACTGCGGCATTAATGATAGATTAGTATTGCTGATCCTTATGCAACGTGCTACATGAATCAACAATGTACAGGCATTGTTTAGTTTAGTTTAGTTTAAAGATACAGCATGGAAACAGGTACTTCGGCCCGCCGAGTCCATGCCAACCATCAATTACCCATTCACACTAGTTCTATGTAATCCCACTTGCACATCCTGCACACTAGGTGAAATTTACAGAAGCCAATTCTGCATGGTCTTTGGAATGTGGGAGGAAACTGGAACACTTGGTGGAAACCCATGCGGCCACAGGGAGAACGTACAAACTTCAAACACATAGACAGCAGCTGCAGTCAGGATCGAACCCGGGTTTCTGGTGCTGTAAGGCAGCAGCTTTACTACTATGCCAATTGCAGACCCAAGGAACTGCAGATACTGGAATCTTGAGCAAAACACAAAGTGCCTGAGTAGAAAAAAAACACAAAGTGGTGGAGTAACTCAACGGGTGAGGCAGCATCTCTGGAGTACATGTATAGGTGATGCTTTGGGTCAGGACCCTCCTTCAGACTGATTGTAGTAGGGCGAAGGAAGCTGGAATAAGGAAGCAGGATAAAGTCTGGCAAGTGATAGGTGGATACAGGTGAGGTAGGGTGGTGACTGGCAAATGGGAGGAGTAAGTGACAAAGGCTAGAGATGTAAAGGAGGCTAGAGATGTGTAAGGTAAGAAGAGAAGTGGAGTGAAATGTAAATCCAGGGGCAGGGATGTGGGTGGAAGGGCACGGGGGAGAGGGAAAGAATGGTGGGATAGCTGGAGCAATGTGTGGGCATTGATACTACAGAAAGTACACCCAATCATCAGACTCCTTTAAGATTAAAATCAACACTTGTTTACTCATTTCCAGCAACTTTTATTGATACCAGTAGTGATTCAAATGCATGCAATGCTCAAAGTGAACAAGCAAATCAAATCACCAAGTTTACTTTAATTATTTATTGTAGATATCATTGCAGAAAGGGCGCAAATTTTTTTTCAATAGGACTTTACCTGGACTTGTGGACTTGAGTTATAGGGTGAGACATTTTTCTTTGAAGTGCAGGAGGCTGAGGGGTGACCGTATTGAACTGCACAAGATCACGAGTGGCTTGGATAAAGTGAACGCTCAAGGTCTTTTTCCCAGGGTGGAGAATTCTAAAACTAGAGGGCATAGGCTTAAGGTGAGAGGGGAGAGATTTAAGAGGGACCTCAGGGGCAACCTGTTCACTCAGAGACTAGTCTGTATCTGGAGTGAGCTGCCAGAGGAAGCTATAGAAGACAATAGACAATAGACTATAGGTGCAGGAGGAGGCCATTTGGCCCTTAGAGCCAGCACCGCCATTCAATGTGATCATGGCTGATCATTCTCAATCAGTACCCCGTTCCTGCCTTCTCCCCATACCCCCTGACTCCGCTATCCTTAAGAGCTCTATCCAGCTCCAGAAGCGGATAAAGATCGATCTATGGATAGGAGGGTTTAGAGGGATATGGGCCAAATGCAGGTAAAAGGGACACGGTATGCAGGCAAATGTACGCATGCTATCTTGATCGGTACAGACAAGGTGATTCTGTGCTGTACTGCTCTTTGACTCTATGACTGTAGAACTGTCTAATTTATCAGAAGCATAATCGGAGCAGAAGTCCAGAAGTGGAAGTCTTATACCACTGCTGATGACAATAAACCAATAGAGATATAAAGTTATTTGCTCATCAACATTGAAGGCATGAGAAACAATTCCACCAGGTATTGCATCGTCTGTAATGGCATCATTAATCAACAATTAGGTTTTGAAGTTTGAGTAGTTGTGTTACTAAATTAAAGGAAAGCTCTCTAACCCATGAAGGCACATGATACTGCAGATGCCGGAATCTTGACCAAAAAACAAAGTGATGGAGGAACTCAGCGGGTCAGGCAGCATCTGTGGAGGGAATGGACAGATTGCGATTCGGGTCGCTACCCTTCTTCTGACTAATTGACGATGTTTGAGGACTGAAGAAGGGTTCCGACCCAAAACATCATCCGTCCATGCCCTCCACAGATGCTGCCTGACCTGTTGTGTTCCTCTAGAACTTTGTGTTTTCCTGTATAATCTGTGCTCTGTTCCTCATTGTAAGACGGAGGAACCTGCAAAGATTTCACTTAATTTTACCAAGTATGTTCCACATGTTCTTTCAAAGTAATGGGAGTTCAGCATGATTAGCGCAGAAAGTGTGATAGCTGGATGTGGCCATTTTAGTCGACTTCGCAAAGAGTGAAATTTGTCGTCATTTTCATAAGTGCATGCCAGGCTTTTCAAAGCATTAACAGTCTGTAGGGGGGAAGTAATTTTGATTCAGTGCTCAATGCCCAAAACACCGTGCTTGGGCACTTTGTCCCATTGTCACTAGTTGTGCCATTTCCATAACGCTTTCCAATATCTCGTTCCATCCTTTTTCATTTATGAACTTCCTGCCGTATGCAATATATCATATAGGGAGCATGTGCATTGAAGTTAACTTATTTCTTGATTGCTTTAAGATCTGCACCATCGCCCGTTACTGAAAAGCTTTATTTTGCAAGGTATTTTTCTTTTCAACTGTCCCATTTGTTACTCAACTAAAGCATTTCACTTTGCCATTTTATCTCACATTACTGCGTAAACTGCTAATTGTAATATATATTCATTGTTGAACATGTTGCGACAAAATCACTGTAAAAAAAATCATCCTATGTTCAAACAAATTATTGTTTTGTATAGGGGAATGAAATCTTCCACTTTAATTAAATTCTTAACTGGATATATACTTCACTTTTCATTGAATGAAAACAAAAATTATAGGCTAGTTCCAAACTGAACCAATAATGAAAACTGCAGTTATTTGATGCAAATTCTGGTATTCAAAACACTCATCAACAACAGAGAAACTACTGCAGAGGTTGCAGGGGGAGACCTGATGGAAGTGTATAAAATTATGAGAGGCACAGATAGGGTAGACAGTCAGAATCTTTTTCCACCCAGGGTGGAAATGTTAAATAATAGAAGACATAGCTCTCAGGTGAAAGGGGTAACGCTTAAAGGAGGTGTGCGGGCCCAGTTTTGTTTTCACACAGAGGATGGTGAGTGCCTGGAATGCACCACTGGGGTTGGTGGTGGAGGCAGATATAACAGTGGCGTTTCAGAGACTTTTGGATAGACAGGTGGATATGCCAGGATTGGAGGGTTACGGGTTATGGCAGGCAGATGAGAGTTGGCCTTGGCATCGTGTCGTGGGCTGAAAGGCCTGTTCCTGTGCCTCTGTTCTGATAGGCCCTATTTCCCCCACTCTACATCCTCCCACATCCATTTGGGCTCCGCCTATGTAGGGAGGGGCAACTTCTTCACCAAATGCTCATCAATGCAAAACCAGCATTGGGTCCAGACTGAGGGATAAACATTGTAGCATTGGCCACTGATCTCAGCACGGAAGGGCACCTAGAAGGAACAGGATGTCCCCCTGATGAGAGGGTCAAATGCGGATGATCAATCAATAGGTCGTGATGTCATAGTTCTTAACAAACGGGCTCGTTTTACAACTGTCTGGATGGACCACACTTGCTGGGACCCTTGCTTTTGGAAAATAATAGTTTTACAGATGGAAAAAAGGGCCTTTAAAACTGAGAAAGCTTTGACAGGGAGATGGAGACACAAGAAACTGCAGATGCTGGTTTACCTATCAGAGTGCTGGAGTAACTCAGCGGGTTAGGCAGCATTTCTGGAGAACATGGAAAGGCGACATTTCGGGTCGGGATTCTTCCTCAGACTGATTCATGGGTCGTCATAAGAAAGATGGTTCCACTGGGGGGGGGGGGGGGGATTTCAAAACTCAGCATCATTAAAATTTAATAATCTCTAATCTACCCAAAGAATTATATGAAACTCTTTTAACCTAAAGCTTTGTTGATTCATGGAACCTATCATGATATGGAGAGCCTTTCAGAAGAACATGAAGACATTTAAGGTAAAGCTCGATAAGTAAATGAGAGAGAAAGGATGAGAAAGAAATGCTGACAGAGGCTTGTGTAGATCACAAACAACAGGGAAAATTAAAATGGGCTCAATGGCCTGTTTCACTTCTGGAGATTCAATATATCTTTACGTTCATATCATAGAGCCTCCTAAAGGAAGGCTCCCGGGGCCATCTACAACATTGTAATAACAACCATACATCTCCAGTTGTCCCAGGCACTCTCTCTGAATCCACTTGGAGAACAGTGCAAATGCTCTGGTCAATTTGTAGATGAGTTATGTGTATAAATTGCAAGAAGTGTTTGAGCAAGGGACACCTCAAGCAATAGGAAATGAAGCACAGCATCTCCTCTCTTGAGATTAGATCTGGTTTGGTATTTTGAATAGAAAATATGGGAGTGGATTGTGAAATGCACAAGGAAGTAGAGTGCAAAATGGCAGGAATATACTAATAGAATTTGCTAATATTAATCTGCTTGTTTTGATTATTGTGCGTCCTTTAGATTACTTCTTGGTCCTTGGGTTTGAAGTCTTTGTAACTGATAAATTGATCTCCAATCAATTCTGGGCACTCTGATGAGCTGTGTGCAGATGAGGTTTTGTTTGGCTGCCATGTGGGTCTGGGCTAACATCGTATTGAATCTTGCGAATACTGTAAAGGCCCAGATAGATGTGAAGTACAGTTTGGTAGTCTCCTGTCACGGAGGAACTTTATAGGAATCGGGAGCACTGCTTTGAAGGTATTGCATGCATGCAAACCATGATTAGACTAGACAATAGAAATGAGGCTGGTCAGAGCCTATGTGGTAACTTGTGGCATTTCACAACAGTGAGCATGTGTCCAGGGCTGGCTTTATATTGAGACAAGAGCAGAAATCCCTTTCTTATCTTGCACATTTTGTGAAGGATTTATAAACATGTTATTTGTACTCTCATTGCTTTTCCGTGCTAAAATTAAATAAATTGTTTGTTGGCTATAGCCTTAACTTCAGTCTAATGCAATGCTTATTCTTCCAATCAACAACTTGGAGAGAATCACGAGATGTAGCATCTAATATCTTCCCATAATCCCAAATTTCTTCTTTCATATGCGGATGTTGTAATTGACATAATTAAAAGCTCAGGCATTTTCAGATAGTTTGCTTCATCGACAATGCTAGGAATTGATTCCGACAGTAACTTGTGATTATAAATTCAGTGCAATACCTTTGGAGAAAGTATCTGTGTACAAGAGTTAATAGCAGTCTCTCAGTACCCTGTAGTATGATAAGATACGTCCAAGATTAGTGCCAATGAGTACCACAATATTTCAATAAAGTTCATTTAATTTTAATAAAGAACATTTACTAGATTTGCGAGAATGTTGCCAGGACTTTAGGGAGAGGTTGGGCAGGCTGGGACTTTATTATTTGGACACAGAAGGCTGAGGGGTCAGTAAAATCATGAGGTGTGTAAAATCATGAGGATCGAGGTGTGTAAAATCATGAGGGGAATGCACATAGGTTGAATGCACCTAGTCTTTTCCCTAGAGTAGGAGAATCAAGAACCAGAGGATATAGGTTTAAGGTGAGAGGGAAAGATTTCATAGGAATCTAAGGGCAAGGTAGGCTGAAGGCCCTGTTTCCATGCTATATATCTCGATGGCTCTGCACTGTTACCAGCCCTTCTATCTGTTTCTCATTTGCACTATCATCTAAAATGACAAAACAAGCATTGTCATCTATCATTAGGTCTCCAGTTTACGCAAGAGGGCCACAAAATGCATTTAAAATATAATGGAACTATATTCACCACAGTACATTTTCTAGACCAGATTTTAAAATAATTAAAAATCTTTCATGCTTATGGAAGACTAATTCCCCAAAGTGTTTACCATTTTAATTAAAACAAAATTCAGGGACACTTTTGTAAATTAGCTGTGAAAGCAATTTTTTTTCTCTCGTCACTGGTTAATGTTTAAAGTGATTGTGTTGGTTTTGAAGTTTTGTGCCCGAGCCAGACCTTTCATGCATGATTTAAGCATAAAGGCCACCGCTAATGTTAGATTATGACAGCTTCCATATGTGGATATGTGAGTTACCATCGGAATATTGACCTTGACACATCTAAGCAACTCATCGTGACGAGTCGAATGTTAGTTTGGCATCAAATGCACATCGAATGGCATCATTTCATGCACCATAATCACCTTCATATTCACCAAAAGAAACTGGACATTAATGGTCAACTTATGACCTGGATTTTTCACCCACAGTAAAATAGGAAGCAGAGCATGAAACATGTTCACAAAGATGGCACAAAGTAAAGGCCCTCCACTGTCATTTCGATATTTTGCCCACATTTTCTTAGTTTAGCTTAGTTTATTGTCACAGGTACAGTGAAAAAAAATTATTGCGTGCTAACCAGTCAGAGGAAAGACAATACGTGATTACAATCGAGCCGTCCACAGTGTATAGATATAGGATGAAGGGAATAATGTTTAGTGCAAAATAAAGTCCAGTAAAGTTCGATTAAAGATGGTTCGAGGGTCCCCAATGAGGTAGATAGTAGCTCAGGACTGCTCTTTAGTTGTTAATAGGATGGTTCAGTTGCCTCATAACAGCTGGGAAGAAACTGTCCCTGAATCTGGAGGTGTGCGTTTTCACACTTATGTACATCTTGCATTATGGGAGAGGGGAGAAGAGGGAATGACCGGGGTTAGACTGGTCCTTGATTATGCTGGTGGCCTTGCCGAGGCAGCGTGAAGTGTTGTTGCATATTTCCTGTATTCAGCAAAACACGGATTGCTAGAGGAACTCAGCAGGTCAGGCAGCATCCATGGAGGGCTAACATGGAGACTTGAGGAACTGCAGATTTTGGTTTACAAAACAAAACACGGAGTGCTGGAATAGCACTGGGTCAGGCAGGCAGCATCTCTGGAGGATTTTCGGCCTGAAAAAGAACCTTGACCCAAAAAGTCACCCTCTCCATGTCCTCCAGAGATGCTGCTGGACCCGCTGAGTTACTCCAGCACTTTGAAATGTTTTTTCAATCAGGGAAGCGAATGGGCAGATGATGTTTCGGGACTGGAAAAGGGATTTGAATCCAAGACAAGCCCAGGTCTACGTTTCTCTGTTTTAGTGGGGTGGGATGTTGATGGGGAATTTGGAGGACAAATTTGTGCATGGTATGATTCCGTTTTTAGTTGCTTTCCTGTGATGACATATTCCTCATATATATTACTCACGAGTCAAGAGTGTTTTGTCATATGTCCCAAAACGGAGCAATGAAATTCTTACTTGCAGCAGCACAACAGATATGTAAACATAGTACTCTGTAAAACCCATAATAAACAATAGAAAGATCATTACATTATTATTATTATTATTATTATTATTATTATTATTATTATTATTATTATTATTATTATTATTATTATTATTATTATTATTATTATTATTATTATTATTATTATTATTATTATTATTATTATTATTCAGATAATAAATAAACAATAATAGTGCAAAGTCAAAAACAGTGCCCCCAAGTCTATATAGTTCAGAGCCTATTTGCAAGTTTAATAGTGTGTCTTTAGAAGGATCTCGACCTGAAACATCACCCATTCCTTCTCTCCAGAGTCGCTGCCTGTCCCGCTGAGTTACTCCAGCTTTCTGTGTCTATCTTGCGTTTAATAGCCTGATGGTTGAAGGGAAGAAGCTGCTCCTGAACCTGGATGTTGCAGTTTTCAGGCTCCTGTACCTTCTTTGCATTGTAATATTGGGGCTGAGAGGATTATTGGACAGGAGGCAGTGTGTATGTTATTGACCCACTGCTGCCTGACCCGCCGAGTTACTCCAGCACTTTGTGTCTTTTTGTTTTGTAAACTAGCATCTACAGTTCCTGTTTCTACAAACACCGAGAGGTTGACTTGTTTTCCCATTGATTCAGTGAATTAAACATTAGACATCTTTGCCTGGTCAACGATCTGGAACGTTAGCCCTGTGGAAGCTCATTCATTTTGACAAACGTCAAATCAAGAACTTACCACTACATTTTCAAGAAAAAAGACACAAAATGCTGGAGTAACTCACAGGTCATGCAGCATCTCTGGAGAAAAAGAATAGATGACGTTTCAGGTTAGAACCCTTCTTCAGACAGTTTAGTTTCGTTTATTGTCACGTGTACCGAGGTACAGTGAAAACCTTTTTGTTGCGTGCTAACCAATCGGTGGAAAGACTATACATGAACACAATCAAGCCATCCACAATGTACAGATACAGGATAAAGTGAATAATGTATAGTACAAGATAAACAGTAAAGTCTGATTAAAGATAATCCGAGGGTCTCTAATGAGGGAGATGGTAGGTCAGGACGGCTCTCTAGTTGTGGGGGGCAGCACCAAGCCTAGCAAGTGATGGGTGGATACCGGTGAGGGGGAATTGATAGGCAAATGGGTAGAAAATGGCTAGAGATGAATATGAGGAAAAAGGGTGTAAGATAAAAGGGAGAGAAGAGAAGTGAAATGTGAAGCCAGAGGATGAGATATTGGTGGAAGGGGACAGGGGGAAGAGGAAATGGGGGCAGGGTAGTGGTCCCAACCCATAAAATCACCTATTTGTGTCCTCCAGAGATGTTACCTGACCCGCTGACTTACTCCCACACTTTTTCTTTTGTAAACCAGCATCTGCAGTTCCTTGCAACAACATTTTCAAGGGCAGCAATGGGGCAGCCAATGTACATTGTTGTTGATGGTAATGGCACCTAGCATCATAGAATCATGAGGCAGGGAAAGAGGCACTTCAGCCCAACGTGCCAACCAATTTGCCCCATCTAAACTAGCCCCATTTGGTAAACACTGGAGAATTAATCTTCCATAAGCATGAAAGATTTTTAATTATTTTTAAATCTGGTCTATAAAATGTACTGTAGTTAATAGAGCTCCATTATAGTTAATATGCATTTTGTAGCCCTCTTGCATAAGATGGACATCTAATTTTTGTAGTTTAGTTTAGAGATACGCCGCGGAAACAGGTCCTTCGGCCCATTAAGTCGGCGTCGACCAGCGATCCCCGCACACTTACACTATCCTACACACACTAGGGACAATTTTACATTTATACCAAGCCAATTAACCTACAAACCTTTGGAGTCTTTGGAGTGTGGGAGGAAACTGAAGATCTCGGAGAAAACCCACGCAGGTCACGGGGATAATGTACAAACTCCGTACAAGCACCCGTAGTCAGGATCGAACCTGGATCTCAGGCACTGTAAGGCAGTAGCTCTACCGAATGATAGATGACAAAACAGTGTAGCGTCATCGACTCATACAGCACAGATGCAGGCCCTTCAGCCCAACTTGTCCATGCCGACCAAGATGCCTCATCTTTGCTACTCCCATTTACTGCTGTTTGGCCCATATTCCTTTAAACCTAAGACTGGATATCTTTCTTAAAATGGATTGAGACGGTAAATTAGCATCAATGATGCATAAAATCATAAGATTGAAAAATATAATAGGACTGTGTTATCTGAAAAATTGAGACAAAGGAACTACAGAATATTGTCATTAGGACATTAACCCTTAATTCGTTTAATACGATGCCATTATATTTTGATAATTAAATATAAGTTGCGGAGAGCTGTGAAGGATGGCATTTAAAGTGAGTAGGCTTCTCTATTTTGTAATGGACCATGACACATTCAGTCGCTGCATCAATATGAACATTGCTGGGGATTTCCATTTGCAAAGGTGAGGACTGCGGGCATTAATAAACAGAATAAATGTGAATCCAAATGCATCATGTGTATGGACTGCAAAACGATATACTTAGACAGAAATCACCTTCATTGTCATGAACTTAATAGAATGGGGTTGCAAAGAATCTGTTTGAGGAAATTGTGGTTTTTTTATAAATCAGATTTAAAATAAAAAATGTCTACTCTATTGTCCAGTCAATTTAACAGATTTAGTGTTGCCAGCAGTGTGGGAAAATGCAGCCTATTTTCAAGATTGATTTCTAAAAATAAAATCAAAGGTTATGTGCACTTAAATTTGACTTTTGCGGAATGTAATTTTAACAATTTTGCTACCAAATCACACATCAGAAATTGCCAATGATTATGATTAGATTGGATTAGTTTTTGTCATGTAGCCAGGGTGCAATGAAATTCCTCATTCACACAAAGCTCACAGAATAAGCACAGTACAGACAGTAGTGATAAACATTACAATAAATACTATGATGAGTCCCAGACAACAGACTGGTATATGATTGTAGCACAATATCTTCTCCCAGAAGGTAACAGAGAGGAAAGGGAATGGCCAGGGTGGCAGCTTCCTTGACGATACTTCCAGCCTTCCTGTTGTGGAAGTGCCGAGCCTGTGATAGACTGGGCTGTGCTCACCACTCTCTGCAGGTCCAGGCGGTCAAGAGCTGATCAGTTGCCAAACCAGTACTGAGATGCATCCCGTCAGAACACTTTCTCTAAAGCATCTGCAGAAGTTCAGGAGAGTCTATACAGACATAGGTACTCCATGTACAGGGGCTCTGTTAGTTTCAGGCTGCATGGATGAATATTTTTTCTGAAACATTACCTAGAGCTGTAAATTAAAACCTCTCACGTTCATCCTGTTTTGCCCACATTGTCTCATTTTGTTAGTTGCTGTTATTCTCAGGTTGCCTGCCTTTGCCCGATGCTTCTTGGTATTCGGGAGTGAACTATGAAGTCAAGGCAGATTTAACTTGTTTGCAAGTGGGCATCAATTCACAGCACAGGAAGTTGTTTCCACGGAGGTGAAGTCCAAGCTTAGTTCAAGAAGTAATCTTGGACACACCATTCAGATATCATGGATGATATTCACTCAAGATGGGATTGCAGTGCAGTACAGGAGAAACCGAGTATGATTTATACCTAGGCCACAAGCCTGCCCTTGGAACTCATTACCCGTGTATGTAATGCAGGCCTTGAGCCTAAAGAAAAGGTTAAAACCTCATGTAGGTTTGTTATTCCTTGCCTGTATTGCCAGAAGTAAAGGAGGAGAAATTGAACGATGTTACATTTGCATTTGAACGAACAAGATGAACTGTTTTATCTGCTATTTTAAGATCAGCATTACTGTGGTTACTGAAGTATTTTAGTTAAAACTTGGACTCAAGGCAATCAGAGATACCAGGGGAGGTTGTAAGGGTTCAAATCTTGGCTTAAACTGCTTGATAAAACTCTGTAACAGTTCAAAGCCATCTGTGAATTATAGCTTCTTACATTCTTTGTTTTATTAAGGCATTATATATCATGATTAATATATAGTGTTTTACCTTTGAATGATTTGCTACAACCTAGCAGTGTTCTGTAGAATGCACAGGATGTCTACAGCAAGATCATGGAACTCACACAAGCTGCTCCGGTTGTCTGCAAAATAATTTATGCAGGATTATTACTTCACTTGACTGAATAGAGATAATTCCAAGGCTTTTGATTTTTTTTTTGTGTGTGTGAGGTCGAGTACATCATGATTTTCTCAGAGAAGGTCCCATTAATTCCTGAATGTGATTTGTTTCATTGTTTAATCACAGGTAAACAATGCAACAGCAAGAGTAATGACGAACAAAAAGACTCCCAATCAGTACACAAACGGTAAGGCAAGCCGCTACACTGACCCAATGATTCAATGATTTCTCTGGAGAAGATCTGCTTTAGCAAACACTGATCGTAATGGTAAATGCAACCAAATTGTGAGTTCGGATATAGTATTAAAAATGGAGTCGCTCAAGGTATAATGACGGCTACATTTTCTGAATTAGATCTGGATTAGACAATGGTGAACAGCGTTGAAATGAGCTCAAAAGCAAGCTGAGAGGATTTGTTTTGTATCACTGATTTCCAAGAATTGGGAAAGCACAGGAGAAATATGGATAATTACTCTGGCTTGTTCTGCAGTTCAATTATCCCTTTGTGAAATAAATGTTAAAATAGTTGATGTTTAGAGCCAAGCGCTGACTGTTTTGTATCAAATTAAACTTGAATATGCAAGCGTAAATGTATAAGGGAATTAACAGGTGGCAGATTAGATTCTTCAGCATTAAATTAATGGGTTACTAGATTTGAATCTGGTATTTTCAAACCTGTGTTTAGCAGTATTTAGCAGGGACAATTGAAATTGCACTCCTCTAAATTAGATACACATCTGATCAAGTTGTTCCAACATGTCAGTGCCACAGTGCTACCAATCCACGTGGCACTCACACCTGTGAAGATTAGACTTCGCAGAGGGGTAAATAGACAATAGACAATAGGTGCAAGAGTAGGCCCTTCGGCCCTTCGAGCCAGCAGCACCATTCAATGTGATCATGGCTGATCATTCTCAATCAGTACCCCGTTCCTGCCTTCTCCCCATACCCCCTGACTCCGCTATCCTTAACAGCTCTATCTAGCTCTCTCTTGAATGCATTCAGAGAATTGGCCTCCACTGCCTTCTGAGGCAGAGAATTCCACAGATTTACAACTCTCTGACTGAAAATGTTTTTCCTCATCTCTGTTCTAAATGGCCGACCCCTTATTTTCAAACTGTGGCCCCTGGTTCTGGACTCCCCCAACATTGGGAACATGTTTCCTGCCTCTAACGTGTCCAACCCCTTAATAATCTTATATGTTTCGATAAGATCCCCTCTCATCCTTCTAAATTCCAGTGTATACAAGCCTAGTCACTCCAGTCTTTCAACATACGACAGTCCCGCCATTCCGGGAATTAACCTAGTAAACCTACGTTGCACGCCCTCAATAGCAAGAATATCCTTCCTCAAATTTGGAGACCAAAACTGCACACAGTACTCCAGGTGCGGTCTCACTAGGGCCCTGTACAACTGCAGAAGGACCTCTTTGCTCCTATACTCAACTCCTCTTGTTATGAAGGCCAACATTCCATTGGCGTTCTTCATTGCTGCTGTACCTGCATGCTTCCTTTCAGTGACTGATGCACTAGGACACCCAGATCTCGTTGTACATCCCCTTTTCCTAACTTGACACCATTCAGATAATAATCCGCCTTCCTATTCTTACCACCAAAGTGGATAACCTCACACTTATCCACATTAAACTGCATCTGCCAAGCATCCGCCCACTCACACAACCTGTCCAAGTCACCCTGCAACCTCATAGCATCTTCCTCACAGTTCACACTGCCACCCAGCTTTGTATCATCTGCAAATTTGCTAATGGTACTTTTAATCCCTTCATCCAAGTCATTAATGTATATTGTAAATAGCTGCGGTCCCAGCACCGAGCCTTGTGGTACCCCACTAGTCACTGCCTGCCATTCTGAAAGGGACCCATTTATCCCCACTCTTTGCTTTCTGTCTGCCAACCAATTTTGTATCCATGTCAGTACCCTACCCCCAATACCATGTGCTCTAATTTTGCCCACTAATCTCCTATGTGGGACCATGTCGAAGGCTTTCTGAAAGTCGAGGTACACCACATCCACCGAGCCCTGTCAATTTTCCTAGTTACATCCTCAAAAAATTCCAGAAGATTAGTCAAGCACGATTTTCCCTTCGTAAATCCATGCTGACTCGGAATGATCCTGTTACTGCTATCCAAATGCTCCGCAATTTTGTCTTTTATAATTAACTCCAGCATCTTCCCCACCACTGATGTCAGACTAATTGGTCTATAATTTCCCGTTTTCTCTCTCCCTCCTTTCTTAAAAAGTGGGATAACATTAGCTACCCTCCAATCCACAGGAAATGATCCTGAATCTGTAGAACATTGGAAAATGATAACCAATGCGTCCACAATTTCCAGAGCCACCTCCTTAAGTACCCTGGGATGCAGGACCCACATTTGCCTTGACTATTTTTTTCCTCTTCACATACCTAAAAAAGCTTTTACTATCCTCCTTATTGACTAGCTTACCCTTGTACCTCACCTTTTCTCCCCGTATTGCCTTTTTAGTTATCTTCTGTTGCGCTTTAAAAGAGTCCCAATCCTCTGGCTTCCCACTCTTCTTTGCTTTGTTATACTTCCCTTTTATTTTTATGCTGTCCTTGACTACCCTTGTCAGCCACGGGTGCCTCTTACTCCCCTTAGAATCTTTCCTCCTCTTTGGGATAAATTGATCCTGCAACTTCTGCATTATTCCCAGGAATACCTGCCATTGCTGTTCCACTGTCTTCCCTGCTAGGGCATCCTTCCAGTCAAATCTGGCCAGCTCCTGCCTCATGCCTCTGTAATCCCCTTTGCTATACTGTAATACTGACACTTCCAATTTTCCCTTCTCCCTCTCAATTTGTAGAGTAAAACATCATATTATGATCACTGCCTCCTAATGGCTCTTTTACCTTGAGAGAAATGTTAGAAATGTTATTAGATTAACTGGGAGCATTTGTTACAACATAAAAGTGATCTCACAAATTCCTTTGGTGTGCTCTAGAATTGTTGGCAACTCTAAAGAAGATGTCATTGTGTTCTTAAAAAATGTTGACAGTGACATCTGCCAAACCTCTCCTGGTAAGAATTCAGACCCTGGACTCAGCTTTCCGATCTAATGAAAGGATTGATCCTTTCGAGTTGAAAAGTAACAAAGCATTTGCAGAGGCAGTGTCAACTAAGTTAAACAACGCCAACCGTAATCGTTCTCAATGTCGATTTACATTTCACTAGTTAAGTTCCCCACAAAGGCATTCCATTGAATAAGCAGGGAAATGGAGACACCAGGAACTGCAGATGTTGGAGTCTTGAGTAAAGCACAAAGTGCTGGAGGAATTCAGCGAGTCAGGCAGCATCTGTGGAGGGAATGGACAGACGACGTTTCTGGTCGGGAGCCTTTTCTTTTCCAGCTTTCTTCCCCCCCCCCCCCCCCCACTCCATTAGTCTGAGGAAGGGTCCTGACCCGAAATGTTGCCTATCTGTTGAATTCCTCCAGCACTTTGTGTTTTGCCATTGAATAAGCAGTTTGTGTCACTTCAATACAGTGACATCCTTTCATGTACACATGAAGAGAACTTCCTGCTGGGTTCTCCCGTGAAGGAATGATGCCTGTTTAAGCAAATCACCTATGTATCAACACCAAGTCCCTACTTCCACAGATTTTGTGTAATTGCCCAATCTCCAGCTGGACAGAGCAGACTTCATCCTCAAATTGTAGACTAATCAGGGTTCTAGTCACGCGTTTTATAATCTCAAAGCTGAAGCAAGTGATTTGGACACAGCCCAAAGTGGAATCGATAAAATGGGGTCAGAGTAGCTCTTGACATTGAGAGACTCCCCCTTCTTTACAATTACCAGGCCCTAAGGCAAAGAACTTCAAATAAATAAATTGTTTCTACCTGTTGATATTTCCTCCCAATCATTTTCTTGAAAATGTATATCTTGCAGGCAAAATAGATTAGAGTACATTTTAACTTCAATTTTGTTTTTCTGCTCAAAACCGAGCCAATTGTGCTCTGGGTTGTGTTTAAACTCGCACAGTTAAAATTCCCCTCTCTACTGCTTTAGTGGAGGCATCCCCCTGTTTCAAGTAAATGGGTCATTGCAGTCAGTAAAACAGCAAAGAGGTAGGAGAGCAATAAATTAAGAGTCCGCACATCATTATCACACAGTGCAATTTTAGGATACATCGTTTTAAAATACTTCAATTTATCAGTAATTTTGTTTCTGTTGCAATAAAGTAAAGACGTTTTTAAATCTTTGACAAAATTTGCTCACCACTGTTTGATAATAATAATTTCCATGGGTTCACAAGGGGGAGGAAGTTTTAAGTGTTAAAATAAATTCTGGTCCAATTGCTTGGAATAAATCTTCTTAAGAATAAAGGGTAGGCCATTTAGGACTGAGATGAGGAAAAAGTTAATCATCAAGAGAGTTGTGGATCTGTGGAATTCTCCGCCACAGAAGGCAGTGGAGGCCACTTCACTGGATGTTTTCAAGAGAGAGTTAGATGTGGCTCTTAGGTTCAACGGAATCAAGGGATATGGGGAGAAAGCACGAACGGGATACTGATTCGGAATGATCAGCCATGATCCAATTGAATGGCGGTGCTGGCTCAAAGGGCCGAATGGCCTATTCTGCACCTATTTTCTATGTTTCTACGTTTCTAATAGGTGTAGAATGTGGAAAGTATCGAGCCCAATTGTGGGCTCGCTCAATCTGGAACCACATATTTCTGAAGTCCATCTGTGGGGCAAGATATCCCGGGCATCAAGAAGCTTTGGTACTTGTGGTTATTGAATGAAGTCTTTCTCTGTGAGTGCCCAGCTCTTCCTGCCATTCCCATTATTACTGGAAAACTTTACATCAAATGGCAATCCTCCAGTTTCCAATAGCAAGAGAGACCTTTGACCAAAATTTCAAAACATACCAGCAGTATGTGTTCCATTGGCCATTGTTGTTCAATACTATAAAAAAGGCTTAAAAACAACTTTTTAATTAATTAATTCAAATCAGAACAATTCCACCTTTACTGTTTCACCTTAGGGACATTCTTTACATTGGCTAGAATATCAATGATTAGGCTCTGAGGTTATTTCTTGCTAAACTAATAGCTTTTCCATTTTCCTGCCGTCTCCTCATAACCTCTAACACCAGTAAAAATCGAACAAGTGGTAGTGTTGACCATTAGGTAGACTCAAGAATCGCCATAGTCTCACCATAATGTAATTAATTTGACGATAACAAGAGGGAACTCGGTCAACTTGAAATATAATGGCTGCATCTCAAATTTTAGTCTGCATCAAAAATCAATAAGTTTTATGATATCACAAAATAATGCTTTGAAGATGAGATGTTGAGATTTTGCTTTTAAACTAGGGTTTATCACAAATGAATTTTACTTTAAGTTCAACCAAGCAAAAATCACTAACTAAAATGAACAATATATACAAGTTGTAGAAACAAAGAACAGCAGGCTGCAGATAAACTGCAGATGTTGGTTTGCACCAAAGATAGACATTAAATGTTGGAGTAACTCAGCGAGTCAGGCAGCATCTCTAGAAAAAAACAGACGGATGACATTTCAAGTCGGGGGCCTTCTTATGTTGAAGAAGGGTCCCGACCCAAAACGTCACCCATCCTTTTTCTCCAGAGATGCTGCCTGACCAGCTGAGTTACTCCAGCACTTTGTGTCGATCTAAAGTATATATGTTGCTTGGTTGTTACATATAAATAGTCATCAGCTGATTCGTAAAAAAACCTTTTCATTTAAGTGTTTTGAAATTACATCCAAATACTTAAATTAGAAATGGAGTTATCTGGATGTCTCGAACGATATTAGGAGAGTTAAATTATTTCAGAATTTCTCTGATTTGAGGAATCTAATCAAATGATCATCATTTTTACTGTTTCTCACTAATAAGACGACATTTCTATTTACAGTTTAAATCTAAGCTTGTGAATAATAAAAATTACGTATTTTACATTGAGTCGGAGAGTTGCAAATCCTTAATGATTGTTAAGATAAATCACATGGAAGTCTAGCACCATTGCAATAAGCAAGTGCACTGAACATATTGCAGAGATAGGGTGTATAACATAGCATTTAATGTGAGCAATGGCTTCATTGCACCTCATCCACAAATATGTGTTGCAAAGAGTGCAGTGCACATGTGCAGTTTATTGTGCAATACTACAGTTCTGTTTTGAAGTTATTTTAATTGTGTTACTCAAAAATCAGTTATTTCCACAGAGATGTGCTTGCATTGTGAGCTGTTATTTGGTTGGTTTATCGCGACACAGTTTCTGATAATCATTATTTTAAATGCATTAAAATTATCCTGGGTTTTAATGTCAAGACTTGCACTGCTTTCTCAATAACAATGAAATATTTGGATCAATTTGCTTTTTCATGGTTAATTGAAAATTAGATTGATTCTCTTTTAAACAAATACTGTTGCAATGATTTTTAAACACTCGCTATTGTCACTGTAGAGAGGTAAGGAGATACCTCTGCATTTTTATTTAGAGTAAAATGCATTTGTGAGCGGGAATTCATGGTTTAGCTTAGTTTAGGGATACAGCCTGGAAAAAGACCCTTTGGCCCACTGAGACAATGCCGACCATTGATCACCTGTACACACTAGTTCTATGTTATCCCACTTTCACATCCATTCCCTACACACTAAGGGCAATTTACAGAAGGTCAAATAATTTACAAACCAGCGCATCTTTGGGATGTGGGAGGAAACTGGAGCACCCGGAGGAAACCCACGCAGTCACAGGGGGAATGTGCAAACTCCACACAGACTGAACCCAAGGTCAGGATTGAACTCGGGTCTCGGGCGCTGTGAGGCAGCAGCTCTACCAGCTGTGCCACTGTGCCAGCCTGTAATATTTTGCTGCAAAGAGTGAACTGAGGCCACCTCACCTCTGATGGGCCTAGGATGAGATGAAGAGTGTACCAACTCTCAGCTTATCCTTAAGGACTCTCATGTCCTCAAGGATAAATTAAGTTTGCGTTATTCGCCAGTGGTAAAAAAAGCTTGGTTCATTGACATGTGTTGTACGTGTATTGTTTTACACCAGCAAGGTGGTGCAGCTGGTAGAGCTGCTGCCTCACAGCGCCGGAGACCACGGTTCAATCCTCACTTCGGGTGCTGCCGATGTAGAGTTTGCACACTCTTCCTGTGACCACGTGGGTTTCCTCCAGGTTCTCCGGTTTCCTCTTACATCCCAAAGACCTGCGGGTTTGTAGGTTAATTGGCCCTCTGTAAATTGCCCCTGACGTGGCGGGAGTGGTTGCGAAAATGAGGCAACATAGAACTAGTGTGAGCGGGTGATCGATGGTCAGCATGGACTCGGTGGGCCGAAGGCCCTGCTTCCATGCCGCATCCCTTAACCAAACTAAACTAAATTATCTTCCTCAATTTGTTTTATGTTTGATCTTCTCAGGCCCTTTGGAACTGTTTTCTCTGACTGAATGTCTTCCAACATTTGTTCGGCTTCACTGCTATTTAACTAACCTTTTTTTTTGCGCCGCGCAGGTGACTGTATAATTCATACTTTCTAATAAATAAACACAAACTCTAAGCTGGAATTGTGCTGTAATTACCAGCCCTGGGTTGGTGTAGCAGTGATTCAGTTGCTGGGGTTAGCTATGATGAATGAAGTTTGCCATTGCAAAGCTGTTTCACATTAGACCTGTCTCCTTTTTCAGGCTGGAAATTAAATCCAGTTGTCGGCGCTGTCTACGGACCGGAGTTTTATGCAGGTAAATAATTTTGCAAGTCAGAAAATAAGTGAAAGCAATAAAGAAGGAATGCAGTTTGAAAAGGTGAAGCAGAATGATTGAAATGAAAGCAGGTGACAGAAGGATCTCATTTTTCATTTTTATTCCCTGTTCCTGATTCTGTACCAAATCATCTTTAATGGATACCGCCTTCATTTCAAAGCTCGGTAGTCTGTCGAGCTCACTTGATTAATTTAACACAAATCTTCACTCTTCCATAACTGTAGCACTGTGCTTTGCCAAGTCTTAATGTTGGCATATGCTCTGCTTTCCCAGGAGAGTGGGTAAATAGTCGTCTTAGCCCGGCCACATTCCTTGGGTACATTCGCAAATAATTAGAGAAGGATTTAATGTACTTTCACAAGAAATAAACTGGATCGTCAGTAATTAATCACTGTTTATCAGCAAGCTCTTTACACACTAGCATTCCATTCTATCAGTGATTGCAAATCCAAAGACAATGATTAGCAAGCCTCCCTTCTTTCATCCACGGCCTTGCCTTTATTATTACTCTCAAATCTGTTTAGCTGCAATAACAAATGGAGCAGTAACCTGTTTAAACAGAATATATCCCTTTTCAGCTGCCCCGCATCGTCCAATTTTCCGCCCAATATTTTACATAAATATCTCCTTGTTTTGCTTACTGAAGCCTTCTCACGGTTAGAAATTGATTAAAAAACTCCCGAGTAAAGATTTAAAAGCCGCTGTAACCAGCATCCAATGATTTGCTTGTCGCCTTTCTGATGGTTCCATGAATTCCAAATGAAGCTCCTAGCAATCTTCGCACACAGGAGGTACTTTGAAAGCGAGTCTATCTGAAAGCAGATCACCGCCACAATGTTTAAATTTCATTGAGTCCTTATCCAGCTTACAAAACGTGCGATCCACTTAGTGGGAAGTATGGAATAAAGAGGAAGGAAGTCCCTATTTGAATCACTTCTTCCTTGTAAGAATATCTTATCAGTAATCATACTAAAATTGACTACAATATCTCAACAGAAGGTATTTATTTTCGCAGAGATACCTTCTCAGAGTCATAGTGCTGCACAGCATGGTCACAGGCACTTTGTCCAGGCCAAACAAGTTGGCAAACTGGGCTAGTTCCATTTGCTTGCTTTTAACCTTCTAAACCCTGTACAGCACAGAAACAGGCCCTTCGGCCCACCTTGCCCATGCCGACTAAGTTGGCATTCCAAGCTTGTCCCATTTGCCTGCATTTAGCTCTCCAAAAACCTTCCCATCCATCTATCTGTCCAAATATCTCTTAAAAGTCAGAATTGAATCCACTTCTATAGCTTCTTCTGGCAGCTCGTTCCAGAAACAAACTACACTCTGGGTGAAAATGTTGCCCCTGAGGTCCCCCTTAAATTTCTCCCCTCTCACCTTAACCCTTTACCCTCTAGTTTTAGAAATATCTACCCTCTTCCTAAACTTAGACTTTTAGAGTTTAGAAATACAGCAAAGAAACGTGCCCTTCGGCCCACCGAGTCCACGCCGACCAGCGATCCCCCATACACTAGTACTATCCGACATACGAGGGTCAATTTACAATTTTACCAAAACCAATTAACCTGCATACCTAAATGTCTTTGGAGTGTGGGAGGAAACTGGTGCACCCGGAGAAAACCCACGAGGTCACAGGGAAAATGCACAAACTCCATACAGAATCCTCCGGGTCAGGATCGAACCCGGGACTCTGTCGCTGTGAGGCAGGAGCTCTACCACTGCACCACTGTGCCACCCCGATTTCTCTACCTCTCTCTCCTTGGAGATTCTCCTTGGAGATTCTTGCTGGTTAAGTTTTTTGTGTGGTTCGCCATCCTAATCAGTGATTTATTTGTGGTGGTTTGCACCGATATGGTGTAATGGTCCCTCTAAGGAAGTTAAACGTCTTTATTTCACTTTACAGCCACATGGGACTAAGGTTTATAGATTGTGCATGATGGCCCCTCCTATCCACAAAAAAATCACTATTCCTTGCTCCTTGTAGCTTGGTTACAGATTGTGTTTGGTAAAAGTTCATGAAGCTTTCTCCATGTTTAAGAAGTTGTATATATAGAAGTGATTTTGTTTGCTTTCAGCCAAAACTCGAAGTGTGGTAAACGGTGAGCATTTTTGCACAAATGATATTTTCCCTAAAATGGGCATATATTTTTGGTTCTCCAGTTTTCTGAGTCACTGTGGGCATTGCCGTAAGACATTTTTTTAGTTTATAGATGCGCATGGAAACAGGCACTTCGGCCCACCGAGCCCACACTGACCATCGATTACCCATTCACACTAGTTTTATGTTATCCCACTTTTGCAACCACTCCCTACACACTAGGAGCAATTTACAGAGGCCAATTAACCTACAAACCTGCATGTCGATGGAATGTGGGAGGAAACTGGAGCACCCAGAGAAAATGTACGTGGTCACAGGGAGAACGTACAAACTCCGCACAGACAGCACCTAAGATCAGGATCGAACCCAGATCACTGGCACTGTGAGGCAGCAGCTCTACCAGCTACACCACTGGGCTGCCCTGTTGTGTTGTGATGCAAAGCTATAGAAATATTGGGATATTTTGTAAGGGTATATTGAGTGGTCAGAACTGATGATTTACCTGGCTGAGGAATGTCTCGACCCGAAACATCACCTAACCATGTTCTCCAGAGATGCTGCCTTTTGCCCTTATGTGTATTAACCAGCATCGGTTTCTACCTAGTTATTTACCTAAACTTATCCAAGTCAATGCTGCTTTACGGTCTGTAGTACAGGGGTAAGACTTACTCCAATTGTTGAATTTCTACAATGCTCTCCTTGTAAAGATATCCCATAACATTCTTAATAATTATACTTGCAATATTGTGAGAAATATCTACCCGAGGAGTCAGACTTTCACTGGCTTCTGCACATGTTGATTCCTTGCTGAGGTATGATTCCAAAAAACTCAAACATGCTCTTACTCACGGCCTGAATGTTGACTGACTTCTCCTCAGCGGATGTCCGCACTTGGATGCTTCCAGCAGCATTGGATGTTGGTACCCAGGTCAAATACTCCCTTTGTCTTATAGTCTCAAAACCTGTAGTCCCTATCTCCCAATCTACCTCGTGGCAGCTGTTGCACTTTTTTATCTGCAGTTTCTTAGTAGCTGTAACACGATATTCTGCTCTCTGCTTATTTTACTCTTTGCATTACTTGTTGTACTTGTGTATGGTTTGATTGTCGCCCTGGTGTGATTTGACTGGCTAGCACGCAAAGCAAACATTTTCACTGTATCTCGGTACACGTGGCAATTACAAACCGATACCAATACCAATACCAATGCAAATTGCTCTTGCCAATTGTTTACGTTGGATAAGGGTACATAGGTGTCCTCCACGACATCATCTGTCCACTCCCTCCCCAGATGCTCCCTGACCCGCTGAGTTCCTCCAGCACTTTGTATTTTTCTCAAGATTCCAGCATCTGCAATTCCTTGCGTCTCCTTGATTCAGTGGTGGTCCACAGGGCAAAAGTTGTCCTCCATTACGTTGGCCAATTCATGTGATTCTATGTGACACTGGGCAAGTCTAAAGAGGGGTCACAACCTGAAACGTCTCCTGTCCATGTTCTCCTCAGCTGCTGCCTGACGTGCTGAGCTACTCCAGTACTTTGTGTCCTTTTGTGTCCTTTGTGTTCAATCGCTAGGTCATAACACGGCAGCCTAATTACATCCAGATAGTGCACAGAGGCAATGAAGGTGTGCTGGGAGATTCCCCTCTCCCACCAGGATTGCTGAGGGTGACCTTCACTGCCTTCCTACCTGTGATCAACGTGTGGCCTTTACTATTGCCCAGCTGTGCTCTGGCTCAGACACCAGCAATTGCAGATGCTGGAATCATGAGCAAAGCTAAACATCACTGTTACATTTTCTGGTCATGCAACATGTATGTTTATTAATTGTGCATCTGGCACCTTTTTGTCTACATCAAAAAGTGCTGAAAAAAAGCATAATAACTTAACTATCCGCTGCTCCTTTGAGTTACTGATCTTCTGTTTCATAAAGAATTGAATGATAGTTTAACTTTTGTGATTTTGTTTTGCCCTCTTGACCAACTCTGAATCAAGAAGACACAAGGAACTGTAGATGCTGGAATTTTGAGAAAAACACAAAGTGCTGGAGGAACTCAACGCGTCAGGCAGCAATCTGTGGAGGGAGCAGAGAGATGGTTTTGCATTAGGACCCTTCTCCAGACCGACAAATGATCCCAATCCAAAAGGTCGTGTGTCCATTCCCTCCACTGATGCTGCCCGACCCGTTGAGTTCCTCCAGTGTTGTTCTTTGCTGCACCACAGTTGGACTGGGTTACACACTGTAATATTACTGAGTCAGAGAGTCATCCAGCATGGAAACAGGCCCTTTGGCCCAACCTGCCTATGCCGACCAAGATGCTCCATTTACACTAGTCCCACCTGCCTGTTTATGGCCCATGTCCTCTAAACCTATCCAATCCGTGTACCTGTCCAATTGTCTTGTACATGTTGTTATAGTACCTGCTTTCAATACCTCCTCTGGCAGCTCATTCCACATACCCACCACACTCAGTGTGAAAAGTTGCCCCTCGGGTTCCTACTTAATCTTTCCTTTCACCTTAAACCAATGTCCTCTGGTCCTTGATACCCCTACCCTCCGTAAAAGACTATCCATTCACCCTATCTATTCCCCTCATGATTTTATACCTCCCTATAAGATCACCCCTCATCCCTCTGCGTTCCAAGGAATAAAGTCTTTGCCTGCCCAACCTCACCCTATAGGTCAGTCTCTCTTGCCCTTGCAATATCTTTGTAAATCTTCTCTACACTCTTTCAAGAGTCAAGAGTGTTTTTTTGTCATATGTCCTGAAATGGAACAATGACATTCTTACTTGCAACATTTCTTCTTCTAACAACACTATAAGATATTTAAACATAGTGCTCTATAAAAACCATAATAAATAACAAAAAAAGGTTCAGTATATAAAAAAACATAATAGTGTAAAGGCAAAAACTATGTCGTTTGGAGGATGTTGTGTTTAATAGCCTGATCGTTATTGCTATCTTCCCTGTTGCAGGGTGACCAAAGCTGGAGACAATACTCCAAATGCAGCCTCACCAACTGAGAGATTAACTAAACATTGGGAGCCATAATTAATGTGCAGTATGTTATCAATTAGTTAATTAACCCAATGCTGAAAGTACATTGGAAAGGTTGCCCGTTTTGTTGTGTAACACTGATGGCAGCCATCTTGCATTGAACAATGCCAGATCAAATGTGTGACTGATCCAAAGAGAAGATGATTAATTTAATCTGCTCTTGATTAGCATTTTAATTGAATAATCAGCACAGCTGTAATAGCTCGTTCATTCATTATTGGTTGCAGTGAGGTGATTGTCATTGAGTGCTCCCTTCCAAACAGTTCCACTCTGAGAGCAGATAAACCAAGTTGTGAATGAGGATGCCTCCGCAACAAGGCAGCAATACTGGGGCACAGTGTCAGGGTGAAATATCCTGCCAGCTCTATTACTGAGACCAACGGTATTCTTTGTCATCTCTCCAGTGAAATTGGCGACACTGACTAATGTTGCTTCAGTTCCTCACGACATGGTAACTGCAAGCACTAATATTTTACTGAGATACAGCGTGGAAACGGGCCCTTCGACCCACCGTGTCCACTCCGACCAATGACCACCCATACGCTGGCACTATCCTGCACACTAGGGACAATTTACAATTCATTATCCAATGTCGGTGGCCTACACTCTTTGCATATTTTATGTATGGGACGGAAAACAAAGAGTTTCAATGGGACATGTCACATGTGATAATAAACTATCAATCAATCAATTAATTGCTACAAGCCTCGCATCTTTGCAGTGTGGGAGGAAGCTGGAGCACCCAGAGAATACCCATGAGGTCACAGGGAGAACGTGCAAACTCCGTACAGACAGTACCTGTAATCAGGCTCGAATATGGGTTTCTGGCGCTGTAAGGCAGCAACTCTTGTAGTCAAACACAAAGTGTTGGAGGAACTTTATGACTCTATGATCTCTACCTGCACATGATCCATATCCCTCCAAAACCTGCATATCCATGTACCCCTCTGGAAACCTCTTAAACCCCACAATTGTATCTGCAAAATATTGTAATTATTTGTTCAGAATGTTCATTTTGGATTGGTTTTGGTTGCAAATGGTCTGTGATTGCACACACAAGCCTGAATACAGGTGCTGTCTGTACGGAGTTTGAACGTTATCCCTGTGACCGCGTGGGTTTTCTCCGGGTGCGCCGGTTTCCTCCCACATTCCAAAGACGTATAGGTTTGTAGGTTAATTGGCTCCTGTAAAATTGTAAATGATCTCCAGTGTGTCGGATAGTGCTTGTGTACAGCAGGGTGATCGCTGGTCGGCGTGGATTCGGTGGGCCGAAAGGCCTGTTTCCACGCTGTATCTCTAAAGTATAAAGTAAAGGTGTATGACGATTGGAATGGAAAATCGAAAAAAGAGCGGTAAAAAAATTAATATGATCATTTTATCGTCTGATGAATGCAAATTGCGGGATAAAGGAAGGCTGAAAATAAAGTCTGCCTGTACAAGTGTGTTAGTGCCCACAAGATGCGTGTATGGAACTGCCCATGTGTGAAATGTTTCGCTCTTTGTTTAAATTGCTTTTAATCTGTGTGATTGACTCGCAGAAATAGTTTTGACTGCTGTAGCTATTTCAAGGTTGCCAGATACAGATGCATTAAAATGAATTTAAGGATTGGATCAGTTAGCTCAGCTGACGTGAGATGAACTCGCTGCTGTGTGTGCCAGGAAAAATGAAATCCTCCACAAAATTACACCAAATAAAACCTCAAACCTCAAACCAATTCTAAAAAATATCTAATCCTTTAAAATGTTTCCAATATTCAATATTAAAACACCGAATTTCTTGCATTCTTCATTCCTTTCTTGTTCGTGATATGCATCCGCTAAATAAAATAGCTATCAATATTTGCCTAAGTTAATTGATTAAAATAAACTGCCTTGTGGAACAGTCGATCCCTAGTGGTCTTCCCTGGCCATGTTCAATAGTGTGGTCTCACTCTGAAAATTGGCGTTAGCAAATTGGTTGATTGATTGAAAGACACAGCGTGGAAACAGGCCCTTCATCCCACCAAGACCACAATCACCATCGATCACCCATTCTCACTAGTTCGATGTTATCCCACTTTCTCATCCACTCTCTTCACACTAGTTTAATTTAGTCTAATTTGTCGCCTTGTGTACCGAAGTACAGTGAAAACTAGGGGCAATTTACAGAGTTGCCGATTAACCTCCAAACCCAGATATTCCAAGAAAACTGTTATTTTACATTTTGGATGCTTATTTCCATGAAGAGATTTTTGCAGAGTGTATCAAACCCCGCAATATATTTTAGAAAGAGATCTTTAACCTTTCTGCATCTCTCCACAGCTGCTGCCTGACCTGCTGGGTCTTTTCAGTATCTTCTGCTTGTTTGATGCAGCATTCATAATATACTGCTTCTGTGTAGGCAAACGTTTTTCTAAACTTGCGAAACCAAAAGTGGATTAAGCAGTTTCAGCCCACTGGTTTTGAGGTTAATTGGCTGGTGCATATTGCCATGAGTGTGAGAGGTAGGTGAATTGGGGGAGCGGGTTGGTACACAACATGTCCAAGAAAGTAGGTAAAGGGAGATAAATAGGGTAATGTGATTGGGGTCATTACTCTGAGAGCTAGCATAGATTTGATGGGTCGAATGGAATCATACAGCACAAAATCTGGTTCTTCGGCTCAACTTGTCATAGAGACAGAGTCATACAGCAGGGCATCAGGCCATTCAGCCAACTCGCCCACACCGACCAACATGCCCCATCTACTCTAGTCACACCTGCCTGGGTTTGGCCTCTATCCTAAACCTGTCCTATCCATGTACTTGTCCACATTTATTTTAAACATTGTGTTAGTACCTGCCTCAACTATCTCCTCTGGCAGCTCGTGCCATACACCTACCAAAAAAGTTGCCGCTCAGGTTCCTATTAAATCTTTCCCCCAATCACCTTAAACCTATGTCCGATGGTTCTCGATTACATTTTCCAGGTCTATTCCTCTCATGATCTTGTACACCTCTATAAGATCAACCCTCATCCTCTTGCGCTCCAAGGAAGAATGTCCTGCTCAACCTCCCCCTATGGCTCAGGCCCTCAAGTCCTGGCAACATCCTCGTAAATCTTTTCCGCACTCTTTCTGCCTTAATGGGATCTTTCCTCAAGCAGTGTGACCAAAAGTGAACACAATACTCTAAGTGCAGCCTCAGCAACATCTTGTGCAATGTATGATGCACAGGTACTATGTCTTAAGGAAATATATTAAATTCAGGAGCATGGCCATAGTAAGCAATTTGTTTGCTTTCACACATTTCTGGTGACAACATTGAAGTCACATCTGGAACCTTTAATTCATTGGTCAATTTCATTTAAAGCCTTGTGCACAATCATCTACTCAATGCTTTCAGATAGGTTGACTGAATAGACTGAAGGGTATAGCATAGAAACAGGCCCTTCGGCCCACCAGGTCCACGCTGCCCATCGCTCACCCACTCACACATGTTCAATGGTTCAATGGCACTTTATTATCACATGTACCGAGGTAGAGTGAAATTCATTTTTACATACAGTTCAGTACAACCATTACTATACATAAGCACATCTTCGATACAGTACGAGTGTATAGAAATAGCACACTAAGTTAGTAGACAAGAGGCGCCAGGTTTAGCACCATTTTCAAGTCCCAGTTGCTGTTCTGTATTCTATGTTATCCCACTTTCGCATCTACTCCCAACAGACTGGGGGGCAATTTACCTACAAACCCGCAGGAGGAATGCAGGAGGAAACCGGACACCCGGAGAGAGAATGTACACACTCCACAAGGACAGCACCCGAGGTCAGGATCAAATCTGAGTCTCTGGCGCTGTGAGGCAGCGGCTCTACCCGCTGCATCACTGCGCCTCAGGTTGTGTGGTACATTTCTTGCAGAGGTCACAGCTACACAGACTATTTCCATAGTCAGCACAAAGTTATTTCTTTGCCACAAATAATCTTCTCGGCAGGATCGTCAGCTTTGGATGTAAAGGATAATCTATTTTTTCTTTTATTTTTCTTTCTTCCCATTGTTATTTAAGCATGGCACATATTGAAGGCTTTATGCTTTGAAGCATAGAGCTGCAATGTTTTTGCGTTCAGAGAATAAATAATTTATCTTCATAAATTCAATGGTTCAATGGTGGTTCAGTAGTTTATTTATTGTCACATGTACAGGAACACAGTGGGAAGCTTGTTCTGCATACTATCCAGCCAAATCCCACTCTACATGAGTACAATAGATACTCCTCTGGAACAGCTGGCAGAAAGTCACCATGTTCTGGCACCATCTTGCAACTTCCAAGTCTTTGAAAAGTCCAACTTTGGCCCAAGGAGATGTGCTATTTCTCATTCTCTCACTCTGAGGCCCGGTGTCCTGGCACTGGATCGGTGAAGTAGGGGTCGGCCTGGCCCAGCACGAGGCCATCGGCACCTTCCACCGCCGCTCCGTGCAGCCGCCGCAGTCTGCGCTCGATCCGCTTGCTCGCCCGCCTGCTGTACGACCTCCCGCGGCCGCCACCACCACCCGCGGTTGTACGGGCACTTATTCCACAACTGTTGTTGCATTTGAACAAGGGTCAAAAATCAAGGGAGTCAGGCGTGTTTCATTGTAATATGCACCGGGAATTGAACCATGAAATCTTCTTACTTGCTGCAGCTTAACAGGCCCATTGATGCAAAAACACAATAATTACTTAATAATCAATAATACAATAAATTATCTGTAATACTCAGTACCCACACCATAATAGCGCAAAACCAGTCTAGAGTACAACTGTTTCTTTCAGCTGTTATCAGGTAACTGAACCAACCGACCAACAACTAGAGAGCAGTCCTGAACTATTATCTACCTCATTGTAGACCCTCAGACTATCTTTGATCGGACTACACTGGGCTTTGTCTTGCACTAAACGTTATTCACATTATTCCCTTTATCATGTGTTTGTAAATTGTGGACGGCTCGATCGTAATGTTGTGTTGTCTTTCCGTTGACTGGTTAGCACGCAACAAAAGCTTCTCACTGTACCTCGGTACATGTTACAATAAACTAAACTGAAACTCAAACCACAACAAAGTCCATAGGAGATTGGTGCTGAGATAGGGTTGTGGTCAGTGTTGTGCAGTGTTCAAGAGCCTGATGGTTGTTGGGAACAAGCTGTTCTTGAATCTGGAGTTCACAGTTCTCAGGCTCCTGGAGCTTCTTCATGATGGTGGCAGCGAGGTGAGAGTGGGGCCAGGGCGGTGTGGGTCTTCAATGAGATTGGCTTCTCGATAAAGTTAAATGTCATTATTTCATTTTCCAACCAGGCATGTACTGGCACCATTTTGTCAGCTGTGACTGGGTGTAGTGCACTGAGACAGTATACAAGGGTCTATGTGTAGGAAGGAACTGCAGATGCTGGTTTACACCGAAGATACACACAAAATGCTGGAATAATTCTGCTAGTCAGGCAGCATCTCTGGAGAAAAGGAATAGGTGACTTTTCGGGTCGTATCTGAAGAAGGGCTTCGACCCAAAACCTCACTTATTCGTTTTATTCAGAGATACTGCCTGATCCACTAAGTTACTCCAGTATTTTGTGTCTATCTTCAGCATACTAGAGTTGCCAGATTTGGCGCCAATTTCAAGTCCTAGGTGTTGTCAGTGCAGTGTTCTTAACCTGACCATGAAGGCCCATTGCCCCGGTGGTGTTGCAGGGTCGGCCTGGCCAAGAGTAGCCGTTGTTGTCCTCCACGGCTGCTCTACCACTCCGTGCACCTGCAGACTGTGTCCGGTCCACGTGATCGGCCTCTCGGAGCGGCGCCCGGTCCAGCCGAGCCCCAGGCTGCTGTAGGGTCTGACTAACTGGGCCCCAGTTGCTCCACCATCGAGGCATTGCTCCACCTCCCGCAGTCAGTCAGCTTTTCCAATTCCGACTTCCTCCTCTCCGGTCCTCTGGGCGAGCCGGGGCCAGGCTTGGCGGCTTCCCTCTCTGGGCGGGTTCCCGTTTCCGCGGCGGGCAAGCCTGGCCTGATGCCGTGGTATTGTTGCAGCTCACTGCGATTGTTCTGCCACATGACTCACTGGGGCCCTCTATAACACGATGGGCCAAAGGGCCTGTTTCCGTGCAGTACGACTCCATGACACTGGTGACAGAAAATATTGATACCAATTGTACTAAAGATGACCCAATATAGATTTTGCAACAAGGTTTGATATCTATTCCATTACTGTTAGATCAATAAGCCATTCTCATTGTAAGGAAGCACTGAGTGCTTTTCTGTAGCAAATTCAATCATGGAAATGAACAGGAAAGAGACAAATCAACTCATTCCAGGAGCACAAAGTGAACATCATAAGGCCAGCACCCATCAACAGAAATTAGATCATTCTCCTCTCAACATTATTTCTCACTCAAGAAGCATCTTGAAGTAGATTCCATCTCTGAGTGTCTACAGCAAATACTCCTGGGTTAAAAGCAACGTGGCTAGATGCAGAATGAAGTTCATCTGTGCACTGTAATTCCCCTCAGCCTCCTGAAACCCAGTCAAGAGTCACCACGAGTGTTTAATTGTCTAAAGTACCAACAGAATAATTAAACTCTTACTTACTGCTGCTTAACAGGACCGTAAATGCAATAACACATAAATATATAATGATCAAAAATACAATAATTTAATAAGAGTAATACTAGGTAACTATAATAGTGCGAGAAAAACGAGGTTCATTGTGTTACCAAAGACACAGTCCATAGAGGATCACAGTTGCTGAGGTTGGTGTTGTGCAATGTTCAAGAACCTGATGGTTGCTGGGAAGAAGCAGTTCTTGAACCTGGAGGTCACCATAGTCAGCCTCCTGTACCACCTTCTCGATGGTAGCAGCAAGATGAGAGCGTGGCCAGGGATGTGTGGGTCTTTGATGATATTGGTTGCCTTTTTGAGGCGGTGCCTATATAGCAAAACTCGTCTGAGTGAGATTATCAAATAATATCTATTTGCCCCTTGACCAGTATGGGTCGGTCTGAGACCATTAGGCCTCGTCACCCAGGACAGTGCTGAGCAACAAATACAGCCTTTGTTGGAATAAATTCTGGGCTGAATTTGTAAATATCTGTGTGCAAGACATTCCCCCATCCACACTTATCTATTATTCATCGTCCAATTTTTACTTACATTGAAACACAATAATGAACTATCATGCAGCGAAAGTGTCTGCAATAATGAATGAACAAGCTCTATTGTAAATGACAGGCCAAGCAGAGGCAATGTTGCTTTAGTGACCTCCAGTGTGCTGAGGTCTGCTACATTTAAGGAAACATTTCAACCTCATCTTCTATTCATTAATCAGCGCCGTGTTCAGAAATATTGAATGTGTTGAAGAATACATTCACATCAGAGAACCATTTGTACCTTATTCCAGGAGTGGATTGTATCTTGCCAATAACATCAGCCCACTCCTGTTAGACGTCTAATACTCTTGTTCTGATCATCAAAGTGAACTGGAGAGCTCTCAGGGATTGGTGTTGAATTGAATGTTACAGAATTATGCCTTGTGAAATGTTGATACTGGTCAATTATTATTGGTGCTGGCTCGATTGTAATCGTGTACAGTCTTTCCGCTGACCGGTTAGCACGCAACAAGAGCTTTTCACTGTACCTCGGTACACTTGACAATAAATTAAACTAAACCAAATTATATGCAGCTAAGTGTCCAACACCTTTGCTACCCCTTAATCACCCGCATTGAGAGCTCTCTGGTTTATTATTGTCATGTGTACAATGAAAATCTTTGTTTTGCATGCTATCCAAATAGATCAGATAATACGCATAGGAAAGAACTGCAGATGCTGGTTTAAATCGAAGGTAGACACAAAATGCTGAATTATCTCAGCGTGGGACAGGCAGCATCTCTGGAGAGAAGGGATGGGTGACGTTTCGGGCCGAGACCCTTCTTCAGACTGATCAGATCATACAGTACATAAATACAATCAAGTCAAACTCAAGCACAATGCATAGAGCAAAGGGGATGATACAGAATGCAGAATATAGTTCTCAACATTGTAGTGCATCAGTTCCATAGACAAGGTCCAGTGTCCGCAATGGGGTAGAGGTGAATCGGACAGTACCCTGGTTTATGGAAGGGCTGTTCAGAAGCCTGATAACAGGGGAGAGGAAGCTGTTCCTGAGTCAGAAATCCTGGCACCAGTTCTATGAGATCTTTATTGTTTATTTTGTACTGATTAGTTCTGTTTCTTATTATGGGCCAGAATGTTTGAAAAGGTCTTAACTTACTCAGGGCTGCACAGTGGCGATAGAGTTGCTGCCTTACTGCACCAGAGACCCAGGTTCAATCCTGACTACTGTTGATGTCTGTACGGAGTTTGTATGTTCTCCTTGTGAGCCCGTGGGTTTTCACTGGGTGCTCTTATCCCACATCCCGAAGACGGGCAGGTTTGTAGGTTAATTGGCTTCTATAAATTGTCCCCAGTGTGTAAGATTGTTTTCGTGTACGGACAATTGCTAGTAGACTCCACGGCTGAAGGGCCTGTTTCCGCGCTGTATGTATATCCAGAAAGAAAACCAAAAAGCATTGAAGTCAAGCTGTGCTGCAGGCCCTCTATGACACCTCATCCTTGCTTGGGTAAGGAACTCAAATCTGTGCATAAAATCCCAAGTGCCTCCTCACCGAGGCCCAATATAATTGCAGGAATTATATTGCAATTATACTCCGGCATTCAAGTTTTCTCATATAAATGACTAAATACCGACATACTCACAATGTTGTCATTAAGCTGGAAAGGATGCAAAAGAGATTCGCCAAGATGTTACCTGGGCTTGCAGAGTGAGGTATAGGGAGAGGTTGGATAGTCTGGGGCAATTTACTTTGGAGTGTAGGAGACTGAGGATGAGCTTATTGAGGTGTACAAGATCATGAGGGCCATGGATAAAGTGAAAGCTCACAGTTTTTTTCCCAGGATAGAAGATTCTAAAACCAGAGGCCATAGGCTTAAAGTGAGAGGGGAGAGGTTTAAGAGGGACCTCGGGGGGGGGGGAAGGTTTTCTGGTTGGAACCTTCTTCCAGATTGATGGAGTAAGGGGGAAGAGAGCTGGACAAGAGCGGTGAGGGCAGGGCAAACCCTGGCAAGTGATAGGTGGATATAGGTGAGGGAAGGATATAGGGGGTGATTAGCAGATGGTTGGAGTGAGTGACAATGGCTGGAGGTAAGAAGGAGACAAAAAGGTGTCAGATAAGGAGAGAAGAGGAGGAATGTAATGGATAGGCAGAGGGAGGTTTATGGGTGGAAAGGGGAAAAGGAGAGGGAAAGAGGAGGGATAAAGGGAAATACGGAACTCGAGAATGGGAGATGAGCTTACGGATGAGTGGGAGAAATGTGCGTGCACAGGGTTGGGGGTGGGGGCAGGGCAAAAAGATGCAGTGTGAGGGCAGGATAGGTCTTGCAATTGGAGAATTCATTGTTCATAATTAAATGTTTTGATTGATTGAAAGATACAGCATGGAAACAGGCCATTCAGCCCACCAAGTCCACGCCAACCATCAGTTATCCACTGTCACTATTTCTATGTTATCCCGCTTTCTTTACCACTCCCTACACACTGGGGGCAATTTTACAGAGGGCCAATTAACCTCCAACGCTTTGGGATCTGGGAGAAAACCGGAGCATCCGGAGGAAACCCACACGGTCACGGGGAGAACGTGCAAACTCCACACAGACAGCACCCGAGGTCGGGATCGAACCCGGATCTCTGGCGCCGCCGTGCCCGCCTTGTTTGGGACGTTGTTCCTTCCCTGCAATGTGCATCACAGAGGGATCAATCAAACAAGTGCTCGCACGAAGTAGTGTATCAATTTAGCTTCTAATTGAACTGTAATGGCCGTACTGCCCACATGGTAAACCTGATCTTCTTCTGTCCGCAGTGACCGGTTTCCCATACCCTGCAGCGGGTGCGACTGTTGCCTACAGAGGAGCTCACTTACGGGGGCGAGGCCGCGCTGTCTACAACACCTTCCGCGCCGCTCCCCCACCTCCACCCATCCCCGCGTATGGAGCGTGAGTACCAGTCCAAATACACCGCAGACTTTTTACTTCCATGCTGCTCCTTCAACTGTCCAGTACAAACTATTTTCTGAGTTTGTTATCTGTATCTGAAGTGTTATTACACCTGCCGTGCCTGGAGCTCTGAATGTGCGGCAACTAATCCAGAGTTAACATTCACTGCAGATGTTTCGTGTGCCGTTCCAATAAGGCAATGGCGAGATGTGGGGTGTCTCCATTGCGTGCTTGGGCATGTGTTTGGTCTTACGCCTTACCGCTAAGATTAACTCAAAATAAATTACAAGCCAATTCTATAAAGTGATGACACAGGAAACTGCAGATGCTGGAATCTTGAGCAAAACGCAAAGTGATGGCACTGGGCCTGTACTTGCTGGAGCTTAGAAGGATGAGGGGGGATCTCCTAGAAACTTACCGAATAGTGAAAGGCCTGGATAGAGTGGATTTGGAGAGATTGTTTTCACTAGTGGAAGAGTCTAGGCCTAGAAAGTACAGCCTCAGAACAAAAGAATGTATCTTAGAAAAGAGATGAAGAAGAATTTCTTTAGCCAGCGGATGGTGAATCTGTGGAATACATTGCCACAGATGGCTGTGGAGGCCAAGTCTTTGGGTATTTTTAAGCGGAGATGACAGGTATTTGATTAGTAAGGGTGTCAAAGGTTAAAAAGAGAAGGAAGGAAGATGGGGTTGAGGGAAAAATAGATCAATCATGATCGAATGGCAGAGTGGTTTTGATGGGCCAAATGGCCCAATTCTGCCCCTATGACTTATGAACATGCTAGAGGAACCCAGTGGGTCAGACATTATGTGTAGAGGGAATGGAC
Organism: Rhinoraja longicauda; assembly: GCF_053455715.1. Classification (NCBI taxonomy): domain Eukaryota; kingdom Metazoa; phylum Chordata; class Chondrichthyes; order Rajiformes; family Arhynchobatidae; genus Rhinoraja; species Rhinoraja longicauda. The sequence continues at coordinate 60,346,181 of NC_135958.1, forward strand.
AGATGGCCCTTCTCCAGACTGATGGATTAGGGAGAGAACGTTGGAAAAGTGAGATTAAGCGTGAGACACAGGACTGATGGAGCAGGAAAAGAAGGCTGGAATTTCCTTCTACTCCCATCAATCTGAGAAAGGGTCCCATTGTGAAACGTCATCTGTCCATTCCATCCAGAGATGCTACCTGACCTGCCGAATTCCACCAGCACTTTGTGTTTTGATTGGGATGGTGAATTGGCTGTCAATTAAGCAACCAAAACCTTTGTCCTACATTCTACAAAAATTCTATACATGATTCTACAAAAGGATATTCCCTTTTGGATGGGTCGATTCTCATCTGTTTTACTTTGAAGCTGTAACGAAACATAACGGGAAAACTTGGCACATCATTGGGGGAAACGTTTGTGGAAAATGCTAATTGTCATGTATTTGGAAAGGGTTTTCACAAAATGCTAATTGTCATGTATTTGGAAAGGGTTTTCACAAAATGCTAATTGTAGTGAAGTTGTTTACAGAGAACAGACCTGAAAACTGCCTCTTCCTTCTGATCTTTAACTCTGGGTGTGACCCTGAATTTAAAATCCCTCTAAATTGGCGGCTACAGGAGTCCACTTTTGCCTTACTGTGCCCTTTCAGAGCTGTGCAAACTTTTAGAAATGATTCTTGCTAATTTAAAGTAAAGCAGAGACAATAAATATCGCTGCTAATAAAAAATAGCTGGTGGAAAAATTCTGCAAATGATGCAGTAACAAGTTGGCAGGGAGTCGCTGTAAGCAAGTTAATATGAAATCGAGGACAAATTTGCTCTTGAAAGATTATTTGTTTAACACAGCGGTGATGCATAATTGGATAGCATTTTAATTAAAGTTTTAATAGGAAAATTATTTGTCCTCAATTTATATTTGAATTTCTTACTTTTCACTGCAAATGTGTGTAATTAATAGTCCGGATCTTGCTGGCTAATGTCAACGGTTCGGAACATGTTGCCACTGAAGCGACAGTGAGGTCGGGATGCCCACACGCGTGCTGTCAAACACGGATGTCACGGACTAATTGAATGGATCTGCCAGTTTGCTGGGCGTCTTCGGACTTTGCCTGGATAGAGTGGATGTGGAGAGGATGCTTCCACTAGTGGGAGAGTCGGGGACCAGTGGGTATAGCTCCACACTGGAGCCCAGGTTGGCCGAGTTCCTCGGTCACCACACCAGTGTACCTGATGGATCCAAAGCACTATTGAGTTCAGCTGTGAATGCAAGGCAGATGAATCAGGCCGACAAGGGAAGGAACAATTTCTCATTAGTTTAATTTCCTTATTTTGAGTATTTTAGTTGAGTTTGGTTTATTGTCACGTGTACTGAGGTACAGTGAAAAACCTATGGGAAGGTGCGCTGAGGTAGCATGAAAGTTTTAGGGGAATCCCACGCAGTCATAGGGGGAGCATGCAAGCTCCACCCAAGCAGCGCCCAAGGTCATGATCGAACCTGGGCCTCTGACGCTCTGAGGCAGCAGCTCTACCAGCTGCGCCACTGTGCCGCCTGTGTAAAATAACAAATGGGTTTGACACAGGGAAACCCTTTGCACTTTTCTGCCCTCTTTCAGCAGAAGACAATAGACAATAGACAATAGACAGTAGACAATAGGCAGGAGGAGGCCATTCGGCCCTTCGAGCCAGCACCGCCATTCAATGTGATCATGGCTGATCATTCTCAATCAGTACCCCGTTCCTGCCTTCTCCCCATACCCCCTGACTCCGCTATCCTTAAGAGCTCTATCTAGCTCTCTCTTGAATGCATTCAGAGCATTGGCCTCCACTGCCTTCTGAGGGCAGAATAAAATTGGAATTGTGCAAAGGAGAAGTTGCAGAGGAAAGCATTGTACAGAATAGGAGGGGAAGCGAGGAAAGGGCAAATGGGGCAAGCCCATGATGAGGTGGAATGAAGGGGAGATTTAATGAATGATTGAAAATGGAATTACTGGAAATATTGTGTGTTGTGTCCACGATGAAAGCAAAGTTAATGTTTCAATTGCCTTTCGTGGCCAAACAAGGGAAGAACAAATCTATCACAGGCCATGCTCATTTTCCCGAAATATCTGCTCTCTTCTTTTCTACGCTGAAACTGCCTGCCCTGCACTGTATTTCTTGCATTTTCAGTTTTTACTTCATGTTTTAAGTGGCACAATGGTGCGACTGACAGAGATTCAAAGCAGAGAGTCGGTGCCTGTAATCGGACCCAACACTCATTAACACACAACGTAACCATGATCCTCCTCAGCTTCATGGAGTCACAGAGTGATACAGTGTGGAAACAGGCCCCTTGGCCCATACGTGCCCACACCGGCCAACAATGTCCCAGCTGCACTAGCCCTACTTGCCTACGCTTGTTCCATATCCCTCCAAACCTGTCCTGTCCATGTAATTTAACATGTCCATGAAGCTTAACAAAACCTGCAAAGAAAGTCATTAGTAGCTGGATTGCCAAATAATATATTCCTTGCGCAATGTTTGGGGAGTTCAGTGTTGAGTTAACAAGTCACTGTTTTTCGGAGGTTCGTATCTTGTCTAAAGCTTTCATCGGACACAATGATCTGACTCCTACACTGCCCCCATTTCCCAACATCTATATACTAAAACTCATTTGTTTGTTTGTTTATTCCTGAACTACAGCCAAAACGGTACACGATAGCGCCACAATTTTTGGCCCACCTTACTCATCTTCGTCCCTTTGGTGCTAATGGAAGAAGTTTCATTGAAATCGGTGTTACATTTTTTAAGTTATTCATATTTTAAAGTTTAAATCTATCTCCTAGGGAGGGAGGGAGGGAGGGAGGAAGGAAGGGAGGGAGGGAGGGAGGGAGGGAGGGAGGGAGGGAGGGAGGGAGGGAGGGAGGGAGGGAGGGAGGGAGGGAGGGAGGGAGGGAGGGAGGGAGGGAGGGGAGAGAGAGAGAGAGAGAGGGTAGGAGGGTTGAGGGGGATGGAGTGGGGGGGAGGGGAAGGGGGGGACGGGAAGGGGGGAGGGGGAGGAGGAGGAGGGGAGGGGGAGTGGAGGGGATAAGGGGGGGAGAGGGTGAGGGGGGAGGGGGGGAGGTGGGCGGAGGGAGAGGAGGAGGAGAGGGTGCTGCACCAATGCAGGAGAGGTTTGGGCCCAATTGGTCCACTTGGTGTAGTTAGCTTTAAAAATCAAAAGTGCAAAGAGATGTATAAAAGAAATAGAATTTACCAGCAAGAGCTTCATCTGATCAGGAAAATGGGACATCTATATGTGGATATCAACAAATTATAGATTTACATAGAAATTATAGATATTATAGAGCCTTATATTTCAGGCTCACCATCACCACTGCCAAGTGCTCCGTCCGTTGTAACACTGAGTACCAAGTGAATTAATGGAATTAATTTTTTGAAATTTATAAAATGGTTTTTTTTTGGTGCAAGATTTTGGGAGAAGGAGAGAGTTGTTGTGGGAGAGGCTAAACCCGTGATTAAAAAGTACCTTCAGGCTCTGAGGATTTAAGCTGTGACATCTGAGTGAAGACCTCAGAGATCTCTCTCCCTGTTGTGCCTTACACCCACACCAGGCTCTTACACCGCCTGCAGAACGTCAATCTCCAGCAAAGAGCTGCCAAAATCAGACCTCCTTTTGGCATTGGTTATCGCATCCGCAACAAGTTGAAAACTATATATATATATATATATATATATATATATATATATAAATCTCAGTTATTTGATCATCTTGAACGCTACATGCCTTCTGGGGACAGTATATATTAAGCAAGGTTCAATTTGAACAAGCCTCACTTAACAAAGGAATGTAACTTGTTGGATTGGCGTGAAGTGAGACCGGAGCTGAAGGGTTTTGCTCATTAGTCGAGCTTGCCCTGCGATCAAACGGACTTTATGGGTGTTTTTTTTAATAATCAAATATGCAAAATATAATCGGTGCTCTTCTTATTGTTTTGCAGAGTTGTGTACCAGGATGGGTTTTATGGGGCAGAAATCTACGTGAGTATTGTTTTTAAATCAAATCCTAGTCAAGTGATTAGCAAAGGTCTCAGCTGACAGTTGTCAACCATTATGGGAATTGTGCAATTTAAACTGCAACCTGATCCTGTTCTACAGCTCATATTGCTCGAGTTATTGGATTCAGTCAGGTGTCAAACAATGCAAATACTGTGCTTACATATCAATCAGTCGACCTCCATAAAGAGGCTGGTATTTGATCAGCATTAAGACACACAATGTACTTGGCTCAAGAGATTCAACAAATCATAGAATCATAGCGAGGCATAGAGTCATACAGCGTGGATACAACGGGCCCTTCGGTTCAACTTGCCCATGCCGACCAACATGCCCCATCTACACCAGTCCCACATGCCTGTGTTTGGCCCATACCCCTCGAAACCTAATGTGTAGGAAGGAACTGCAGATGCTGGTTTACATCGAAGATAGACACAAAATGCTGGAATAACTCAGCGGGACAAGTTTCAATATCATTATGGAGAAGGTCAAATCTGGACCAAGGGTTGAGATTTTGGATTGGAGAAAGGCTAATTTTGAGGAGATGAGAAAGGATTTAAAAGGAGTGAAATGGAAATTGTTGTTTTATGAAAAGGATATAAAAGGATATAATAGAGAAATGGAGGATATTTAAAGGTGAAATTTTGAGAGTACAGAGTCTTTATGTCCCTGTTCGGTGGAAAGGAAAGAATAATAATTTGAAAGAGCCGTGGTTTTCCAGGGAAATTGGACACTTGGTTCGGAAAAAGAGGGAGATATACAATAAATATAAGCGGCAGGGAGTAAATGAGGTTTTTGAGGAATATAAAGAATGTAAAAGGAATCTTAAAAAGGAAATTAGAAAAGCGAAAAAAAGATATGAGGCTGCTTTGGCAAGTAATGTAAAAGTAAACCCCAAGGGGTTCTACAGATATGTCAATAGCAAAAGGATAGTGAGGGATAAAATTGGTCCATTAGAGAGTCAGAGTGGACAGCTATGTGCTGAGCCGGAAGAAATGGGGGAGATATTAAACAATTTCTTTTCTTCGGTATTTACCGAGGAGAAGGATATTGAATTATGTGAGGTAAGCGAAACAAGTAGAGTAGTGATGGAAATTAGGAGGATTAAAGAAGAGGAGGTACGGACACTTTTGAAGAATATAAAAGTGGATAAGTCTCCAGGTCCTGATAGGATATTCCCTAGGACATTGAGGGAAGTTAGTGCAGAAATAGCAGGGGCTATGACGGAAATATTTCAAACATCATTAGAAACAGGGATGGTGCCGGAAGATTGGCGCATTGCGCATGTTGTGCCTTTGTTTAAAAAAGGTTCTAAAAGTAAACCTAGCAATTATAGACCTATTAGTTTGACGTCTGTGGTGGGAAAATTAATGGAAAAGATACTTAGGGACAATATATATAATTATTTGGATAATCAAGGCCTGATTAGAAACAGTCAACATGGATTTGTGCCTGGAAGGTCATGTTTGACTAATCTTCTTGAATTTTTTGAAGAGGTTACCAGGGAAATTGATAAGGGCAAGGCGTGGATGTTGTCTATATGGACTTCAGTAAGGCATTTGACAAGGTTCCACATGGAAGGTTGATTAAGAAGGTTAAATCGTTGGGTATTAATAGTGAGGTTGCAAGATGGATTCAACAATGGCTGAATGGGAGATACCAGAGGGTAATGGTTGACAATTGTATGTCAGGTTGGAGGCCAGTGTCTAGTGGAGTGCCCCAAGGATCTGTGTTGGGTCCACTGTTGTTTGTCATTTACATTAATGATCTGGATGATGGTGTGGCAAATTGGATTAGTAAATATGCAGATGATACTAAGATAGGTGGAGTAGTTGATAGTGAGGTAGATTTTCAAAGTCTACAGAGAGACTTGGGCCTTTTGGAAGGGTGGGCTGAAAGATGGCAGATGGAGTTTAATGCTGATAAGTGTGAGGTGCTGCATTTTGGTAGGACAAATCAAAATAGGACGTACAGGGTAAATGGTAGGGAATTGAGGAATGCAGTGGAACAGAGGGATCTGGGAATAACTGTGCATTGTTCCCTGAAGGTGGAATCTCATGTGGATAGGGTGGTGAAGAAGGCGTTTGGTATGCTTGCCTTTATAAATCAGAGCATCGAGTATAGAAGTTGGGATGTAATGTTGAAATTGTACAGGGCATTGGTGAGGCCGAATCTGGAGTATGGTGTGCAGTTCTGGTCGCCAAATTATAGGAAGGATGTCGACAAAATGGAGAGGGTACAGAGGAGATTTACTAGAATGTTGCCTGGGTTTCAGCACTTAGGCTACAGAGGTTGAATAGGTTGGGTCTTTATTCTTTGGAGCGTAGAAGGTTGAGGGGGGACTTGATAGAGGTTTTTTTAATTTTGAGAGGGACGGACAGAGTTGACGTGGGTAGGCTTTTCCCTTTGAGAGTGGGGAAGATTCCAACAAGGGGACATAGCTTCAGAATTGAGGGACAAAGGTTTAGGGGTAACATGAGGGGGAACTTCTTTACTCAGAGGGTTGTGGCTGTATGGAATGGGCTTCCGGTGGAAGTGGTGGAGGCTGGCTCGATTTTATTATTTAAGAGTAAATTGGATAGGTATATGGATAGGAGGGGATTGGAGGGTTATGGTCTGAGTGCAGGTAGATGAGACTAGGTCAGGGAGAATGGTCGGCGTGGACTGGTAGGGCCGGACAGGCCTGTTTCCATGCTGTAGTTGTTATATGTTATATGTTATATGTTAAGGAATGGGTGACATTTCAGGTCGAGATCCTTCTTCTGAAATCAGTCAGAAGTGGGGTTTCGACCCGAAACATCACCCATTCCTTCCTCCAGAGATGCTGCCTGTCCCGTTGACTTACTCCAGCATTTTGTGTCTATCTTCCTCTAAAACCCATCCTATTCATGTACCTGTCTAAATGCTTCTTAAACCTTGCAATAACACCCGCCTGAACTACCTTCTCTGGCAGCTCGTTCCATACACCCACCTCCCTTTGTGTAAAAAAAGTTCCCCCTAGGTTCCTAGTCTAATATCAGAAAAATAAAATGGAATTGCTCCAATATAGAATCGGTTTGGCAGGCTCTCAACTAAATTAGTCCCCTTAATCCAGCATTAACAAGCATTAAAAACTCAGAGATAACTAAGTTATCAAGATGAAAGTGATTCACTTTCAACAAATTTATCCTATTAAATAACGCGGAGTACATTGGCTGCAGATTATATTCAAACCAAAATAAATCTCAAAAAAGAACATTTATACCTAGTAGTTACAAGTTAGAACTTGAATCATCATGATTTTATAATAATGAGATGAGAGATTGCTGCCTTCATATTAAATTCCCCTGGAAGAATTTTAGCAAACCATTTCTTAACAACAGCCAACCCCTGGAAGAATGTGTCCAAGAAAACATCAATGAAAGAGTCTGAAGATCTAGCAAGTTTATTCATATATATAATACCGCTACAAGGTAGCAGTTTACAATACATGTAACATATATGTAGAAACGGAAATTCCAATCAAATTTAACGATATTACTTTATAACCTATTTAATGGTAGTATTAATCGGTGCATTTTTTGAAGACCTAAATGTGCCATTACACACATAGAGTCATAGAGTTATACAGCATGGAAGCAGGTCCTTCAGCCCAACTCATCCATGCCAAGATGTCCCATCTCCCATCTACACTAGTCCCACCTGTCTGCATTTGGCCCATATCCCTTTAAACCTTTCCTATCCATGTACCTGTCCAAGTGTCTTTTAAAAGTGTCATATCAATTAAAAATTAAACTACAGTTAGTTTAGTTTAGAGATACAGCATGGAAACAGGCCTTCCGGCCCACCGAGTCCATGCTGTCCATTGATCACCTTTTCACATTAGTCCTATGTTATTCCACGTTCCCACCTCCCTACACACTAGGGGCAATTCATAGAGAAGCCAATTAACCTGCAAACCCACACGTTTTTGGGATGTGGGAGGAAACCGGAGCACCCAAAAGAAATCGACGCACTCACAGGGAAACATGCAAATGCTGCAGAGACATCACCCAAGGTCAGAATTGAACTCTAGTCTGCCGTTGTGAGACAGCAGCTCTACCTGCTGCACCACTGTGCCGCCTTTAACTACAATTTCTTCCATCCATATACCCCCCCTTACTGTTTTATTTTTATGACAAATCAACTTCCAACTTAATAAACTAATGATTAAAATTAACAATACAAATATAAATGTAAAACCCTGATTTTTAACCTTTTAGATTTGCAGTACTGTCACAGAAAACCCACCAACGCTGTTATTTTAAGATTCTGGAGTACAAGTTTGCTGCTGCATTGTGTTGAGTTCCTACTGCAGCTTACCTGGTGTGTTTACAGAATGATTTCAGGCTGGGGGCAGTGTGGGGGCATACAGTGCAGGGATAACAATCCTCTGACACTCTGATCACAGTGAGAAAATCGACAGTTGGCAAGACTGAAGGATCATGGCCCCATGTAGTGGCTCTGTCAGGAATGGGTAGACCTGAGGAGTCTGTTGTCAGGCGATAAGATTGTTCTCTCACAGGTTTATCAACTACTTTGAAACTGCGGCACAGTGGAGCAGCGGTAGGGTTGCTGCCTCACAGAGCTGAAGACCCAGGTTCAATCCTGACTACGGGTGCTGTCTGTGTGGCGGTTTGTACCACCTCCCTGTAACCTGCTTAGATTTTCTCCGGGTGCTCCGATTTCCTCACAGTTTGTAGGTGAATTGGCTTCTGTAAACTGTAAATTGTCTGTGGTGTGTAGATAGTGCTGATGTTCCGGGAGATCGCTGGTCGGCACGGACACGGTGGGCCGAATAGCCAGTTTCCACACTCTATCTCTAAAGTCTAAAGTGGTATTAATATCTTGAAGTGAATCAATCCTGGTACGGAGTTCTTTTCACCCACCTTGAAAGTGTTGAATGTGATGGCATTTTTAGATAGGAGTTTGCATGAGTGTTGAATTTTTTTTGAGATTTAGGGAACAATTTATAAAGTGATTATTGAGGCTATTTTATTCAACAGGGTTGCTGATATTGGTCTGGGTCTTGCATTTGCTTTACCTGTGCTAGATATTACCTAATCATAAGTCGTGACTTACCATGCAGAAATCCAACTGCTCAACTGTGCACGCACACACAGACATAGGCACACACAAAATCTGGGATGTTCTGCTAAGGAACTGTCCACCACAACCAACATGATGTGGCCCGACAAAACATCTACATCTACAGTGTAGAGGCGTGAATACCGCAAACCTATTAGCTATTGGGTTGCACCCAAGGAGAACTTTACGTAAGAAGGTTTACCGAGTAAGGAGTGTGTGAGTGAGTGTGTCAATGTGAGTGAGTGTGGGTGTGTGTGTGTTTGTGTGTGTGTGTGTGCGAGTGTGTGTGGGTGTTGATGCTACAGGAGGAACACAGTGACACTGATGGTAGGGGAATCGAGATGTCAGACAAGTGTGGAGGAAATGAGTGAACAGCAAGACAATAGGCTGGCAGACTGCCCCACAATATGCCACCCACAGCCCGTAGCTTGGGGTGTTCCAGGAGCAGAGGGGGAAGGAACAGCTTTAAATGTTGCAGAACTCCATAATGCAAAACATATTTTCTAAGTTTGTGGCACGTTAAGTCAGTCACTGCTTCCACTGCAGCCAGTTCTGATATATTAATGGTTTTCATGGAAATAGCTAGCCTGGAGCAGTACTCCTGCACAATATCCCAAAGGGTTGCCATTCATATTCATGCAACGCTGAGTTCCTTTGCCACTGTCACCATTAAAGAGATGCCCACATCTCCATGCTGTAAAACATTGTACAGAACAACATCGTATTAACAGCTTTAAACAAACTAATTAATTAAGAACAAAAGCTGTCCATTAAAACTGGTGGAGGTCCGAGGCCAATTGGCTGGCCACTCCATGGAGTACGTTCAATAGACAAAGGCAGTCGGGCTTTGAAGTAAACCCTGATGCGAAAAAGAAAGGAGATGTGTGCAAATTTGGTGTGTGCTTTAATTGTGAATTTCAATGCTCCTTTTTCCAAGTGTTTGCATTATTCCTTGACTACACGTGACTCAGGACTCAAAAGCCCAAGTTCTCTGCTTTTGTATACAACAAGGCTTCTTATAGCAGCTTTGCCCATGGTTCAAAGAGCCATACGTATGAATTTTAAGCAATTACATTAGTTCGGAGCAGACTTAATAACTAGCCCAGAATTTTAGCATGCAAGAATCAAAGTCTCATTTCTACTATCTCTTTTGCATTTTTTTCATAATGCATCCAAGCCCCGCGCTGTATCGTGTTTCCATGAATGCATCGCAATGATAGCAATGAGATTGATATGAAAAATTGGAGAGCTTCCTCCATTGCAGGTTTCTAAACAAGCTGTGTCTAATGTCCGTGACTAATCACTCAAATGGCTTCAAACTTTAATTTTTATTCTGGAAGAAATATGGTCCAAATCCTGTAAACAATTGCCTTGGGTACAATTGTTTACAGCGCCCAATTTAATGAGAGCATATTCCTGCAAGGTTACTAATGGAACATAGGAGCTGGGTCAAGGGCCAAATGGTCTCATTCAGGTACTTGGCTTTGTGGTTCTATGAAAATAGTGAGACCAAGTTTAGTGAGTTTTAGTCCTTCCAGTAGCCCACACCCACAACCCACACCCACAACCCACGTGCACAAGCATATGCACACCCACACGCACGCACCCACCCACAAGCTATCTCAACACACGCACACCCACAACCCACCACACACATGCACACGCACACACCAACAACCCACACGCACGCACCCACCCACAGCCCATCTCAACACACGCACACCCACAGCCCACCACACACACACCAACAACCCACACGCACGCACACACACCAACAACCCACCACACACACACACATCCACAGCCCACCACACACACGCACACACACACACACCAACAACCCACATGCACGCACCCACTCACAGCCCATCTCACACACACGCACACCCACAGCCCACCACATACACACACACCAACAACCCACACGCACACGCATATGCACACCCACAGCCCACCACACACACACACACACCAACAACCCACATGCACGCACCCACTCACAGCCAATCTCGCACACTCACCACCCACACGCATACCCACAGCCCACCACACACGCACACACACTGCCACAGCCCATCTCACACACATGCACACCCACACCCACAACCCACACGCACACGCACACCCACAGCCCCTCACACACATGCACATGCACACCTTCAGCCCATCACACACACACACGCGCGCACATACACACACACACACCCACAAGCCATCTAATGCACACGCACACCCACAGCCCATCTCATGCACACCCACAACCCACCACACACACGCACACGCAGCCATACACACACGCCAACAAACTATCTCAAACACATGCAAACGCAAACCCACAGCCCATCTCACACACCCACACCCCATCTCACACACACACGCATACCCACCATTCACACGCACATGCACACACACAGCCCATCCCACACACACGTGCAAACATGCACGCACCCACACCCCATCTGACACACATGCACACACACATCCACAACCCATCTCACACACACACACACACATGCACACATACACACACACATCACCAACCACCTCACACATACACACACACATAAACACAAGCACACAAACATGCACACAAACATGCAAACACATAATCCAACTCACACACACAAGCATACACACATGCACACAAACACACACATACGCACATACATACACATGCACCCAAACACACACAAATGCTGAAACGCAAACATGCACCCATGCACATGCATACACACATGTGCACTCACACACATTCATGATCATACGTAAACAAAATACACATGTGCAAGCACACACATATACTCACGCCATGGAGTTGGTTAGGCAATGGTGAGAACTATCTACTTACAAATTGGCACACTTTCAGGTGTAGATTACTCTACACTCCCCACAGGAGATTCCTAAGTTTCCATCGCCAAGTGTACGTACCATCTTTCACATCATTTCCAACGTAGCATTGCTCGTGTTTATCAATTAAATTCCACTCATTAATTCCTGGGCCAAAATCTCACTGAACAACAGGATGTCAATATTTGCAAGCTTTTGAAAGGTTTTTTTAACGTACAATCGGACTAGATTGAACATGGAACTTCCTCGTTGGATGCCACCTGTAAATTATAAAAGAAAAGGCATCCACAATGCCAACGATAAGTTTGCTGAAATTTCCTGTAGAGTCAAAATATGTCTCTGGCCAAGAAAAGCACTGATCCCACACCACCAGGCCTAGCGTTCATGTGCTTGATGCATGATGCGATAGTGTGTATGCATAGTACTTCCGAGATTTCATTACAGGTAGGACGGGTGGTCAAGAAGACTTTCGGCACATTGACTGACCTTCATCAGTCAGAGTATTGAGTATAGAGGCTGGGAGGTCATGTTGCAGTTGTACAAGACATTGGGTGGGGCCACATTTGGAGTGTTGTGTTCAGAGAAGATTTATGAGGATGTTGCCAGGGCTGGAGGGCCTGAGCTATTGGGAGAGGTTGAGCAGGCTAGGACTTTATCCCTTGGACTGCAGGAGGATGAGGTGTGATCCTTTAGAGATGGACAAGGTCATAAGAGGAATAGATAGGGTAAATACACAGTCTTTTATCCTGAGTAGGGGAATCAAAAACCAGAGGACTAGAGGTATAAGCTGAGGGGAAAGATTTATTAGGAACCTGATGGGCAACCTTTTTAAACAAAGTGTGGTAGCTAAATGGAACAAGCTGCTGGAGGAGGTAGTTGAGGCAGATACACAAGTATACTATCACAACATTTTAAAAACATTTGGGCAAGCACATGGATAGGATAGGTTTAGAGGGATATGTGAGCCAAATGCAGGCAGGTGGGACTAGTATAGTTTGGACATGTTGGTCGGTGGGTAATTTGGTCCGAAGGGCCTCTTTCTAAACTGCATGATTCTATGACTCTATTTCAATGGAACAGAATTTCAGAAGTAAGTTCAGCAAAGATATGCCATTATATTGACACTGACCACATCATGTCTCCTCCAGAGATGCTGCCTGACCCACTGACCTACTCCAGAACACTTTGTGTTCATCTGCCATCATATCGTTAATTTACTATTTGCAACCGCAGGAATATTTCTATCCTATCGTCTCTCTTTAAGTGCAGAATTTAAGCACAGTTAATTATCACATGGCACGCACACTTTTAAGAATCACCTAAACAGGAAGAGATTTTTAGATTTTTATTATAGCTCGTTCCATAAAGAATGTATTCAAAGAGAAAGAAAATATCGAGCAGTTTCTGAAAGAAATTGGCAAAATCGGCCAGGGATTCAAAGAAAGTCCCAGAGCACGTGGACTTGAAGGGGTCTTTCCACAATGATCAGTAACTGGGGCCAAACACTGTGCTGGGCAGATGCAGCAAGAGAAGGGAACAGGAGAACAAGTGAACCAGCAAATACTCAGCTTATGCCTAAAATTTTATTATGCCTAAAATGTCCACAATCTTTATGTTGTTCCCCTGTTACATATCTGGTGGCCTGTACGCAGCAGGTTTTAGATTGGGTATTTTGCAAGTTAACTTTTTGATTGGATTTCGTAACTCTTCTTTCAGTTTAGACTTTAGAGGTACAGTGTGGAAACAGGCCCTTCAACCCACCAAGTCCACGCCGACCAGCGATCATTCCGAACCCTCGCACTATCCTACGTGCTAGGGACAACTTACAATTTTTTAAACCAAAGACAATTAACCTACGAACCTGGATGTCTGGAGCGTGGGAGGAAACCGGAGCATCCGGAGAAAACCCATGTAGTCACAGGGAGAACGTACAAACTCCGTACAGACGGTTTACAGCGCCAGAGTCCCGGGTTCGATCCTGACTGCGGGTGCTGTATAGAACACAGAACAATGCAGCACAGGAACAGGCCCTTCAGCCCACAATCTCTGCACCAAAAATGAAGCTAAATCTCCTCTGAAGGAGGAAAATCTCCTCTGAAAAATTAAGCTAAACTAATCTCCTCTGCCTGCACTTGATCCATATCCCCCCAATCCCTGTATATCCATGTGCTCATCTAAAAGCATCTTAAATGCCACTATCGTGTCTGCCTCCACCACCACCCCTGGCAGCAGATTCGAGGCACCCACCACCCTCTGTTTAAAAAACCTGCCCTACACATCTTACAGAACATAGGACATAGAACAGTAAACACGGGAACATTCCCTTCGGCCACAATGTCTGTGCAGAACATGATGCCAGGGCCAACTCCTTGAATCTCTGCCCCTTTCACCGTAAAGCTATGTCCTCTTTGACATTTCCATCTTGGGGTGAAGGTTCTGACCGTTTACCCTGTCCAGGCCTCATAAATTTATCTATCAGATCTCCCCTCGACCTCCAGCGTTCCAGAGAAAACAATCCATGTTTTTCCAACATCTCCTTATAGCTACTACCCGCTAATCCAGGCAGCATTCTGGTAAATAAGTAGGAAGGAACTGCAGATGCTGGTTTAAACTGAAGATAGACACAAAAGGCTGGAGTAAGTCATCTCTGTCTCGACCCAAAAACGTCGCCTATTCCTTTTCTGCAGAACATTCGACCCGTTGAGTCTGACCCGTGGGTCTGACCCGCTGAGTTACTCCAGCTTTTTGTGTCTATCTTCAGCAGTCTGGTAAACTTCCTCTGTCTCCTCCCCAAAGCCTTCACGTTTCTCCTGCAATGAGGTGACGAGAACCGCAGGCAATACTCCAAGTAATCCACAGGAGACATTAGTTGCCACTGTGGTAAACAAAAAATTCCATAAGTAGAATTTACTTAGATGGGGAACAGTGGTCGCTCTGTTGCTCTGTGTTGGGGTCTGAACCCAGATGATCAGAGCACCAAGAGGAAATTACCATGGATTTATTGGCTGCCATAGATTGTAAAGTAACAACTATTAACCTTCGAGAGGAGGGCTGCTGTTTAGGAATCATTTAAGATCCTTCTGAAAGGTTTATGCGAGATTTATTTGAAGACCTGTATAATTGAAGCTATCTTCAGTGTGATTTCTCTTACCTTTTAATTTAATTTCTAGGTTAATATTTTTTTTTAAATCCCTTCTGAATGTTAATGAGCCTAAAAGTCCCATAAGGGGGAGGGAGTGGATGGCTTTATTAGCCAGGCAGCCCTCCGTGAGACTGGGCAATACCCGGTCCCATCCATTCAATAGCTGTTTAAAAAGTGAATGAGATGGCTTGATGCCAATGGCCTAGGATGTACACCCAGTGTTTTAATTAACATTGTGCTTCACACAGAGAGGGGTTTAACAGTGTTGAGGGTTTGGATCGATCTGTCAATGCCACACTCTCTGCATCTTTTATTGAAGTCTCAGTGCCTGCCTGATTCCCTTACAGCAAGCTCCGCTGAGATACTAAATGGTCTGCCAGGTCATCCTTGCACCCTGAGCATCAGCGTTGCCAGCCAGGCGAATCCATGCGCGCTCTCAACTTCTGCCCGTCGCTGGCTGCGGTGTCTTCTCACCCCCTGGGCTAGTTTTAGTTTTTTTCGTTTTAGCGATACGGCGCAGAAACAGGCTCTTCGGCCCACCGAATCCGCGCCGGCCACTGATCCCCGCACGCGAGCACTATCCTACACACGAGGGACAATTCACAATTTATACTGAAGCCAAATAACCTACAAACCTGTATGTCTTTGTGGTGTGGGAGGGAACCGGAGCACCTGGGGGAAACCCACGTGGTCACAGGGGGAACGTGCAAACTCTGTACAGACAACACCTGTAGTCAGGATCGAACCCGGATCTCTGGCGCTGTAAGGCAGCAACTCCACCGCTGTGCCACCGTGCCGCCTCTTTGAGCGTTTGGCCATTACTGAAAGCGGTCCTTGTGTTCAAAATAATGAGAAGTTGCTCTTTCATTGGGAAAATATCTTAAGCACCAATGGGTTCCCATCTGTTCATGTCCACTGATAAAAAGGATGTTTTGAACATAGTACAGTACAGCACAGGAACAGGCCCTTCAGTCCACAATGCCTGTGCCTAAAACGATGCCAAATCCAGCTCTTCTCAGCCTTCTCATAATCAATATCCCTCCATTCCTTGCATATCCATGTGCCTATCCAAAGGCCTTCATAAATGCCGCTATCGTATCTACCACCACCACCACTGCCCCTGGCAGCATGTTCCAGGCGTTCACCATCCTCTGTGTAAAAAACTTGTCCGATATACCTCCTTTCAACTTTGCCCTTTTCACCTTAAAGTTATGACCTCAAGTCTGACATTTCCACCCTGGAAAAAAGATTCTGACTGTCTACCCTATCTACGGTTCTCTTCATTTTATAAACTTCTGTCAGGTCTCCTCCAACCTCAGGCATTCCAGAGAAAACAATCCAAGTCTACCCGACCTCTCGTTGTAGCTAATACCCCTAAACCAGGCATCATTCTGGTAAACCTCCTCTAGACCCGCTCCAAAGTCCCCGCCCCCCCCCCCCCCCCCCCCCCTCCTTCCTGTAATGGGGTGACCAGAACTGCACGCACTACTCCAAATACAGCCTAACCAAAGTCCTGTAAAACATCCTTGAAAGTAGCGTCGCAGGTAGATACGGTGGTCAAAAAAGCTTTGGGTACATTGGCCTTCATCAGTCAAAGCATTGAGTATAGAAGTTCGGAGATTGTTGCAGTTGTATAAGATGTTGGTGAGGCCACATTTAGAGTATTGTGTTCAGTTCTGGGCACCATGTTATAGGAACGATGTCAACCTGGAAAGGGTATAGAGAAGATTTACGAGGATGTTGCCAGGACTCGGGGCCCTGGGTATAGGGAGAGGTTGAGCAGACTAAGACCCTACTCCTTGGAGCACAGGAGGATGAGGGGTGATCTTATAGAGGTGTACATAATCATGAGAGGAATAGATAAACTATCAAAGGGTGGTGGGTGTATGGAAGGAGCTTCCGGAGGTGGTAGTTGAGGCAGGTACTATCGCAATCTTTATGCAACATTTAGACTGGTTTACGGGTAGGACTGGTTTAGAGGGATATGAGCCAAATGCAGGCGGGTGGGACTAGTGTAGATGGGTTATGTTGGTCAGTATGGGAAGGTTGGGCTGAAGGGCCTGTTTCCACACTCTATGTATCTAACTGCATCATGACTTTCTGACTCTTATATTCAATGCCCTGACCAATGAAGGCAAGCAAACCATATAATCTTCTTTTTCACTTCTTTTCCACTAGACCCCAAGTTGTAGTTTCATCAAATGTTCCAGATAACAACTTTGAACTTTCCTAATATCGTAAAAGTCACAACAGAAAGAGAAGCAGCAAATAGATCCAGTTCATTGTCTTGTCAACACTCTTTCCTTTCTCTGGTGTCGATATCATCAGTAATATTCCATTAAGCTTGGCAGGACAACTTCTGTGATACTTCCAACTCGGTAAAACTGACAGCAATAGGATTTTCGCAGTGCCACAAAACATTTAAATTGTTTTCTTCAGTCTGGTGTTAGCAATTAATGTGTTGGAGAGGGCAAAATGGATGGTTCCAGGGCACATCAATTCTCCAGAGTGGCACTTATAAACACATCCATGTGTTACTTAAGGGCTTTCCAACCACAGTTCAAACCGAACACCAAGCAGCACCATCCAATCCATAATACCATTATTTTCACATGAAGGATGAGAAAGCGCCTGAAAGAGCTACAAATCTAAAAGCATCTTTTGAAACGTTTCGAAAGGATAAAATTGAGCACTTCAGCATGTTATTCCATCTCGTAATTTACAAAACGATCAGATTTGTTTTAATAAATCCAAAGCATCTCCCTGAAAAACAGTGTAATAATTAGAAAAGCCCGAATAATTGACAGGGCTAATCATTCCATGATGCTAGATTTCAATGTTTACACAGATTTTAATCTTCCAAAGCCAAGGTGATTCACTAGAGGAAATGTGCTGCTTTAGCATCCTACAGGCGAGGATTAATGCTGTTTGCTTTCTAAAGAGTCTGCTTGTTTAAATGGACGTTCTGTCATCTGAGAATGTGGGTAGACAATTACCCACAGCACTGTGGATTTTTAAATCTATCCTTATGTCCTTAATCTCCTGATCTCACATATTTTGTCTCTTCAACTCTGTCCTTTGTCCAACCATCTGCCTAATGAAGAAAAGCCCTCATCTGGTATCCACCTATCACTTGACCCACCCCCACCCCTCTTGCAGCTTTCTCCTCCCCCGACTAAAATCAATGCAGGAGTGACCCGACCCGAAACGTCACCTATCCATGTTCTCCAGAGATGCTGCCTGACCCACAGAGTTACTCCGGCACTTTGTGTCATTTTTTTAACCAAGCTTTCTCCCCCCCCCACCCCCCCCCCCCCCCCCCCCTACTAAGCTCAGTCTGAAGGAGGGTCCCAACCCGATGCTGCCTGACCCGCGAAGTTACTCCAGCACGTTGTGTCTTTTTGTAACCAAGCTCTTCTTTGTGTTTCAGGGGGGCTACGCAGCAGCGTACAGATATGCCCAGCCCGCCGCTGCTGCTGCAGCTGCTTACAGCGACAGGTACGACCAGCAAATGCCGGCTGTCCGCTCAGTCTGTTGGCTCACTCCTTCTTGTTGTGGAGGAACTGTCCTTCCTTTCACCTCTTACACTCCTCTCAAAGCATTGATGGCAGCACGGACCTCCGCCGGCTGGGAGGGTGTCTGAACATTTACCATGTTATTACTAGCCTGGACTTTATTTTAAACAGTACAGTTTACAAAGTGGATCTTAATTTCCGGGACCCTGCCCGCTTTGCTAACTGATGTCAAAAAGTAACGATGGTCAAATATTGAGCGCATCAGCAATATTGTAAACAAATTGAGGTTTGTTGCAATGGTGTTAAAGTTACAAGGGACTGATGCAGTGTGGCTGCACAGTGACGCAGCTGTAGAATTGCTGCCTCACAGAGCCAGAGACCCGGGTTCCATCCTGCCTATGGGTGCTGTCCGTATGGAGTTTGTACGTTCTCCCTGTGACGTCGTGGGTTTTCTACGGGTGCTCCAGTTTCCTCCCCGTTCCCACATACGTGGGTTAATTGGCCCTCTGTATATCCCCCCTGGTGTGTAGAGAGTGGATGTAAAGGTGGAATAAAATAGAACTAGTGTGAATGGGTGATAGACTTGGTAGGAACTTGACAGTGTCTAGAATAAATTGTCCATTTACATGGCAGCTCATAAAACCTCACTCCGACCAGCACTGTTGCACTGTGTTAATAATGCGCACCCTCAACAATATACATTTCAATCACTCACCTACCTACTCCAGCAGCTCTGGCCAAATCAGTTTACTCTATTTTGTCGACCAAAGGGCCTGTTCCTGTGGTGTCCTGTCCTATGTAGAAACAAGGACCTGCAGATGCTGGGTTACAAAAAGAAGACGATCAAATGGATGATCAAACCGTCCAATTACAAGCATTAACCGAGCATTACAAGAGGAATGAATTTCTAGAATATGTTATTAAACTCTCAGTAATTTTCTTTCAATGTAAAGCAATGACAGAGAAAGACTTTAATCTGTATTTGTTTGACATTGTTGGTCAGAGAGAACAGAGAAAATCTTCTGCATGTAGTCAAATGATATAGTTAGTCCTTTTGAGTTTATCTGAATGAATAGGCAAGTTCCATTGATTGAACATCTCATTGGAAATACACCTCCACTGTTATTCATGACTACCCTGGCCATGTGTTCCAGTGCTTAGACCTGGTTACAAACCTCTTTTAAAAAAAGACGCAAAGTGCTGGAGTAACTCAGCAGGTTAGGCAACATCTCTGGAGAACATGGATAGGGTGACATTTCGGGTCGGGACCCTTCACACTGATTGTGGTAGGGGGGAGAAAGCTGGAAAAGAGGTGGGGGTGGGCAAAGTCTGGTAATAATGTACAATAAGTGATAAGTGATAATGTACAACCAAAAAACTGCAGCTGCTGGTTTACACAAAAAGACATAAAGTGCTGGAGTAACTCAGCGGGTCAGGCAGCATCTCTGGGGAACGTGCACAGGTGACATTCGCAGTAAATGCAGTCGTGTCAATTCCTGCTAAAGTTGGCCGTAAATTTTGAAAGATTACTTGAAAGATGCAGCGTAGAAACAGGCCCACCGAATCCACGCTGACCATCGATCACCCACTGACCACACTAGTTCTATGTGTCCACTCCCTACACACTTGAGGCAACTTACAGAGGGCCAACTAACCTACAAACCCGCACGTCTTTGGGATGTGGGAGGAAACCGGAGCACCCGGGCTAACCGCGTGCCGTCACAGGGAGAGCATGCAAACTCCACACGGACAGCACCCAAGGTCAGGATTGAACCTACGTCCTGGCATTGTGAGGCAGGGGCTCTACCACAAATTTCAGGCCATTTATATGTTTTAGATGACATGTGGCAATGCAAATATTAAAGCTCAAAGTGTAATCTTCCAATGCGACACTTATTATTGTCACGTGAAGCCTGGTACAGTCGGAAGCTTTGCTTTGCACACTATCCAATCAAAGAAGATATACTATACCTGCACAGAATCACGACAAACTCAAGTACAATAGTAGAGCACAGGGGAAGATACGGAGTGCAGAATATAATTTTTAGATTTAGCTTTAATTTTAGAGATACAACATAGAAACAGGCCCTTTCGGCCCACAGAGTACACACCAACCAATAATCACACATACACTAGTTCTCTCCTACACAATAGGGACCATTTACAGAAGCCAATTAACTTACAGACCTGCACGTCTTTGGAATGTGGAAGGAAACCAGAGCACCTGGAGAAAACCCACGCGGTCACAGGGAGAATGTACAAACAGTGCCCGTATTCAGGATTAAACCCGGGACTGTGAGGCAGCAACCTACCAGCTACTGTTCTGCCCCTCGGTTCTTAGCGCAATTGTAGCGTATCAGTTCCAGAGACAAATTCCAATGTCCATGGACCGTAAACCAAGTCCCCAGATGGTTGGGGTTGCCAGCAGCTCCTCAGCAGCCAGCAAATCCCGTCACGTTCCCAAACACTCGCTAATAGAGTCATAGAGTGACACTGGGTGGAAACAGGCCTTTCGGCCCAACTTGCTCACACCGGCCAACATGTCCCTGCTACACTAGTCCCACCTGCCTACGTTTGGTCCATAAACTTGTCCTATCTATGTACCTGGCTTAACTGTTTCTGAAATGTTTGGATAGTCCCAGCCTCAACTACCTCCTCTGGCTGCTTGTTCCATACATCCACCACTCTTTATGTGAAGGGCTCGTACATACAGTATGGGCCGTATACAAGTCAGGTGCTCATGTCCTGGGAACAACCTGCAATGTTATTCCTAAAGTGAAGCTCACACAAACATTGCTCATTCAACTCCACCCCAAACAAGTTACAGGACTGCTTATTAAAGAACAGATGCATGATCAACAAAATAAATATCCCGCAGCCAGAAACGCTGGAACAGATTATTTAACCATTGTAAAATGTCCACTTTTTCTTCATCACACTGATTACATTTTGAAAATACTTAATTGATTGTAAAGCGCTTGGAGGTATCCCCGAAGTTAGAAAAGGCATTACCCAATGGTCACTCCACCAAATGTAGGCAATAGGGTAGAGGCAAATCAGACAGTGAATCATTTACTGTGTCCAATATATTTTAACATGTTTTAAGGCAGATGTCGTTCTTCAGAGAATCTAATCTCTATTTGAATCACTGAATTAAGTTCCAGTGCAAGTAGTTTTAAGGACGAAAAGCGTGTGGATTTATTCAAAGACAGATGCTGTCTGGCTTTTGAAATGACCCAAGAATCAAGAGTGTTTACTTGTCATAGGGAGCAATTAAATTCGTACTGCAGCTTTACAGGCCCATAACACACATATATATAATATATAATAAACAAAAATTCAATAAACTGACTACCTCATCCCTAGGGAAGTAATGCTGAGGCTTTATAAGGCACTGGTCAGACCTGCATTTGGAGCATCGTGAGCAGTTTTGGGCCCCATATCCGAGGAAGGAAGTGTAGGCGCCGGAGAGGGTCTAGAGGAGATTAATGAGAATGATCCCAAGAATGATTGGGTTAACATATGAGGAGCGCTTGACAATACTGGGCCTGTACTCGCTGGAGTTTTGAAGGATGAAGGGGGACCTCATTGAAACTTACCAAATAGTAAAAGGCCTGGATAGAGTGAACATGGAGAGGATGTTTCCACTCATGAGGCAGTCTAGAACCAGTGGCCTTAGCCTCAGAATAAAGGGATGTACCTTCAGAATGGAGATGAGGAGGAATTTCTTTAGTCAGAAGGTGGTGAATCCGTGGAATTCATTGGCAAAGACGGCTGTGGAGGCCAAGTCAATGGATATTTTTATGGTGGAGATTGATAGATTCTTGATTAGGTCGGGTGTCAGCGGTCACGGGGAGAGGGCAGGAGAATGTGCTTGAGAGGGAAAGATAGATCAATGAAAAATAGATCAGCAGTTCAAAGATGATTGAATGGAGGAGTAGGCTTGATGGGCCGAATGGCCTAATTCTGCTCATTTAACTTAATGAACTGTTACCAGTGCAAAAAAAAAAGTCCAAATTCCTTAGTGCAACCCAAGACAGTCCACAGTTCATTGGTTAGTGTTGTTTTGTCAAGACATTTAACCTGTAGCAGAAATCCTCCGAGTGGAAAGATGACAGATTTAAATGGACCTGCCACCCACAGTGTGACGTCATTTGCAGCCTCATCGACTCGCTTTCCTCAGAATGCCCTCTGTCCATGCTGAGGCGGCTTTGCCACTCTCTGCCATCTTGTTATCTGCAGCGCATAGACATCATTTGCAGTCCGTCACTTTGAAAGAGTATCTCAGGACGTTGGATGGTGGCTGACAATCACACAGATCAGCATGCGCGTTTGCAGGTTGGAAAAGTCTGTCTTCGACCCAAAAGAAAGATGAAGCTGCAAACCCAGTTATACCGGCCCAGCATTACATTAACTAATGTCAGCCTGCTGATTTTTAAGTGGGTTCGAAACTAATGTACGATTAAAAATTATTTATTAGCTCATAACAAGAACGTAATGAAAAGATAAATTCCTTAAACTCTTTAAACAACTGCAAAGCTCAACACACAAGGCGTGAGCGGTGAGCAGCTAGTCATTAGACAGGCTTTCAACCCCTGGGACTAGGAAGGGAGGAAAGATGTTTTATTTCATTGTGGTTCCTAAAACGTATGCAGTTTATCACATTTGTTAAGAAGCAGTTGGAATGACAGATCGAAGAAATGTTCATGTTTATTTTTCAATTACATTCATTGAGTCATAGACCCATATAACACAGAAACAGGCCCTTCAGCCCAACATTTCCCTGCCAGTCAAGTTGGCATTCTGTGCTAGTCCCATATGCCTGCACTTGGCCCAGAGCCCTCTATAACTTTCCTGTCCAAATGTCTTTTAAAAGTCGTAATAGTATCCGTTTTTACAGCTTCCTCTGGCAGCTCATTCCAGATACAGAATGGCCTCAGAGTGAAAACGTTGTCCCCGATGTCCCTCTTAAATCTCTCCCTTTTACATTGGAAAGGGATTCATTCTATTTAGTTTTCGAGATACAGCGTGGAAACTGGCCCTTCGGCCCACCGAGTCCGTGCCGACCGACGATCACCCGTACACTAGTTCTATCCCACACACTGCGGACAGAAGCCAATTAACCTACACACCTGCACGTCTTTGGAACGTGGGAGGAAACCGGAGCAC
This sequence comes from Rhinoraja longicauda, assembly GCF_053455715.1. Lineage (NCBI taxonomy): Eukaryota > Metazoa > Chordata > Chondrichthyes > Rajiformes > Arhynchobatidae > Rhinoraja > Rhinoraja longicauda. The sequence continues at coordinate 60,369,972 of NC_135958.1, forward strand.
CCAGAGGAAACCCACGCGATCACAGGTAGAACGCACAAAAACTCCGTACCGATAGCACCCGTAGTCAGGATCGAGCCCAGGTCTCTGGCGATGCGAGGCAGTAGCAGCAACTCTACCGCTGCGCCACCGTGCAGCCCTATTTGACATATGTCCTCTCTATCAACTTCTAGTTGTAGTGGCAGAAGATGAGTTATTTCAAGAGGAAATTGTCCAATGTTACCATTCCACCTTAGACCATGCACACATGGAATAAAGTGCATGGTTTAATTCTGCCCCTGGAGTGCCCTCTAGAAGAAGGTCTATACCTCGCCACTTCCTTTCAACGACTGTACCCTGGCACTGCTTAGGGCTCTCTCTGTATTACACTCTGCATACCACTGGTGTCATTACCAGGGAAATATTATAAATGTGCATTAAGTCAATTAACAAACAAGATAACTGTGCAGTCACTTTAGAAAAGTTCAGGAGTATTGCATGTTTTCCGTTGAGAAGAAAACCAAAAAATATATTTGATCTGTGTATCATTTCTAACCAGAAAGATGCCAGTATACATATATCTAAAGGGGGGAGGGGATGGGGGAGGGGGGATGGGGGGAGAGGGAGGGGTGAAGGGGAGGAGGGGGTGCTGCACCAATGCAGGAGAGGTTTGGCCCCAACGGGTCCACTTGGTCTAGTATCTATTAAAAATGAAGTTACATTTATCAACAATTCTCTTCCGTCAGTATAGCCTCCTCTTCTGTTTTGATTCTGGGAGAAATCAGCTTCTAATTTAATAAACTAATAACTAAACAGTATAAAATCAACACATGTTAAAAATTAGTCATTGTTAAAATAATATACACAGAATAATTTGAGGTGCCAGTATGCTGCCCCGGTGTGAACTGCCACAGGTAAAGCATTGTATCTAACTACTCGGAGTGTCGAGGTCGGGTACAATGCCAACTATTATTGCTGGGTTGAAAGAGATTTTGCTTTTATTTCTAACTCGCCAAAGACATTTAAAAAATATTTTCCTTCTGCTTGAACTTCACTCTTTGAAAATTAGCAGCTTATATGTAGATACTCACAGTCATCGATGCTCTGAATATGTCATCAGATTCTGGACTCAAGAGAATTAACCAAAAGAATGTTTAATTGGCATATATACCAACAACAGAACCATGAACTACTTAACTGCTGCAGCATAACAGGCCTGTAAACAGAATATACATAGATATTATGTAACAAACAAAATATCAATCATTAATAACCTGAATATTAGTACAGGAATTCCCAAAATCCTTAGATAGTCCATAGTTCGTAGTTGAGGTTATTAAGAGCCTGGGGGAGGAAGAAACTGTTCCTGAACCTTGTGGTCACTGTTTTCAATTCTTGTATCTTTTTCTCAATGGTAAGATTGAGTTGGGAGCGTGGCCAGGGTGATGTGGGTCCTTGATGATGCTGGCTGCCTTTTTGATTGAGCGTGCTGTTATCAAATGGAGAGTGGTTTATTTGACGTTTGTTTTACCCAATAGAAAAGAAATACCACAAAAACATTCCCCTCCCATTTCTCCAAAGACCCCTCCCCCTTCCTTTCTTCCCCCTCCCTTGACCCCTCCCTTGACCCCTGGCTGACCGTGCACTGATTGCTTCCCTCCCCCTCCATCTCCACCCCTTCCACCGGCTGTGCAACTCGAAACACCCTCAGGTTTCACAATTCACAACTTTCATCCTTTTTCGGGCTTGGACCTGACTTTCATACTTGCTTTTGTCCAACAATCTGCCCATCATATAACCCCCTCGCCTGTATCCACATTTTGGTTTAGTTTAATTTAGTTTAGAGGTACAGCGTGGAAACAGGCCATTCGGCTCACCGAGTCCTGGCCAACTAGCGATCCCCGTACTCTAACATTATCCTACACACTAGAAACAATTTACAATTTTTACCGAAGCCAATGAAGCTACAAACCTCTATGTCTTTGGAGCGTGGGGGAAAACCTGACCACGTGGAGAAAACCCACGCGGTCACAGGGAGAACGTACAAATTCTGTTTAGATAGCGCCCGTAGTCAGGATTGAACCATGTCTCCGGCACTGTCAGGCAGCAACTCTGAGTCACCCTGTTACCAGCCTTACTCTGTCCTGCCCTTACTCGCTTCCAGCTTTCTTTCCCGCCTACCCCTCCCCCCCTCTCAATCAGTCTGAAGAAGGGTCCCGACCTGATACAGCACCTATCCACAGATGCTGCCTGGCCATAGGTTCGTTCTAGGAGCAGAATTAGGCCATTCGGCCCATCAAGTCTACACTGCCACTCAATCATGGCTGATCTATCTTTCCCTCTCAACTCTATTCTCCTGCCTGCTCCCCATAACCCCTGACACCCGTACTAATCAAGAACCAGTTGACCAGTGACCAGTTGAGTTACCCCAGCACAGGGCATCGACTCTCTTTAGGAAAGAAATGGCGGCTCGTGAAATGGATTGATAATAAACATGCTGCTCCTTGTTTTCCAGTTATGGCAGAGTCTATGCAGCGGCCGATCCATACCACCACACGATTGCACCGGCCGCAACATACAGTGTTGGCACCATGGTAAGCATCGATAACCTCACCTACTGTGACTGGCACTCCACACTGAAAACCAAACACAGGCATGTACTTTGTGAGTGTGTGTCCTTGCACATAAACCTCCCACACGGGCACGCACTGACAGGAACACACAGGTTGTACATTTATTGCAGCGTGGGCAAAGAGCGGAACGTCTTCACGTTTTAAATCCGCCCATAACCTTACGTCAAAAAAGTCCCCAGCCCTCCAGCCCTGAAACCCAAGCTCTTTAATTAAAATCCCTCCAACCATAAACTGTGGAGAAACGCAACACTTCAACACATGTCTGTGCAGCCCTTCCTCCCTCTTAGATTGAAGACTCCTTTGGTGTGTCCAAGCGCCTGTAATATGACAGCATAATAGCGTACCCACACATGTCCGATCTATCAACATATGAACCAGGCCTACAGGTAAAAGAACAGAACAAATCACTGCTGGTAAAATGGCAACAGTCGTCTCTCTGTAGATCTGTTTCATAACGGATGCCCAAGTCATATATCTACGTTTGTCCGCAGAGATATACACAGGAAAGCACTGGGAGAAACTACACCCCCTCACTGACGCCAAATGTGTGTTTTGTATATTCCAACCAGGTAATCATAATACAGATTCATAAACTAGTGTTACATTTATTCAAATGTTAAATTTAATTTTGTTGAAACATTGACATAGCAATAGCCGTTAAGAATTTTTATGTCATGAGAAATCTGTTCAAACCCGTTGACAACGGGCCATTTCTACGGACGCTATTCTATTGCAAAGGGGTGACAGATAACATTCCCCTCCATTTAAAAGACCACACAAACCACATATTCCAATAGAGATATGACAATGCATCAAAGTAACAAAAGTATTAACCTTGATTTGTGCCTAGACGTTTATTGTAATGGTGTTTGTAAACTCCTGAGAGTTTTTGATTCGACGCAAAAAGGTAATTCTAAGAAATTCTGATACGCCCAACAATTATGTAGTTTGGGAGAAATCTATTATTAAACAATCTGCTCTCTACGAAAAGACTGGCTAACTTAAACTTGGTCCTCTCTCTCTCGTCTCTGACATCATTGAATGATCTGGATATTACTTCTCGTAGTCATTGCTAGCAGAAAGTTGCATACTCCTGCCTGCTTTGTCTTGTAATTTCAACATGTCCAGTCAGTCAATCTCTTGTTTTCCCCCACTCATTTTCCCCCATTTTCTTTCCTCCCCCATGTTAACCTCCTGCAACCATGGCATCCTCCTCGTTAGAGAGAGTGGGACGGTTCGTCTCAGAGATATCTACAGGAATGCCGTCAATGCCAGTCCTTGGTTGGCCTACCAGGTAGGGATTAAGCATTGAACTGAACCCCAAATCCAAATGGATTTACTCAAACCAAATCCAATCAGAACTTTCTCCGGTTTGGATCACTTTTGCTTCTAAATCCAATAAAGTCATATTGGAAGAACTCTGGATTTTGTGCAACTGTGAAAGTTCATTTGATCTCATGGAGTATTTTTGCCCATTGTCTTTAAGCTCTGGGGAGGTCCCTCATGTCCCATTGATCTCCAGCCTCTCAGCCCCGATAAAACAGCAAGCAATTGCATGTTCTGGGCAATAAGTAGCATACCAACTATCTCAGAATGCTAGACCTGCTTGCAACAGTGAAATGCATGCAAATATCTAGGCAGTTTGCAGCTCCAGCAATATCATTCAGAGTTGATGTGTGTAAATTTGAAAACTAGAGCTGTTGGCACCAAGAAGACTCATCTTCCTTCCATTGCCAAGAGAACAGGTGAGCTACTTGACCTCAGATGACCAGGGTCTTAAAGTACGTAGAAACATGCAAACGCACAAAACCCACAACACAAAACCATCACAGCACTTATTTGGGTTTAATGTCAATGCAACCTGGTTCTGCTTCATGTTTAAGTGAAACATGGAGGTCAGAAGTGAATTCAATTGATTCTACACGATGGTTAGTGGCTAATTTCTATCTTTATGCAGTGCTAATGAGGGGAGATGAGAGCTTAATGTCCCACCCAGGCATCATCCCTTACCTATGAGCTAACAAATACTGCTCTCCAAACCACACAATATTTGATGATGTCATAGAAGAATCAAGAGCACTAACAGAAAACAGTTTTATTTACTAAACTTTCAACTGGACAAAAATGGCTTCTCCTAAACTACAGGTTTAACGACTCTAAATAGAGCAACTTTTGGTTTGGAATGTCTTACTGCACACCTATTCATTTCACTCCGCTTTATGTCATATCTGGGCGCAACCCATCATTCTTCTCATAATGTAGATCTGCGGCAATTAAGTTTGGAACAGGGAAAAAAAATCTTGTTTTGAAAGAGCTAATTTTTAAATATTGTCGTTTAAATGATTAAAATAGCGGGTGGTGCTCCATCCGTTCTGCTTGTCAGTGATAAGTTCTCTCAATGTAACGTCAAGTAGGACTGCTCATCACAGCAAGGCCAAATTAAAATAAGGCAGGCTTTTCTTCATCCCAGCCTGAGACCATTCTCCACTTATAGGCAAGAGGAACAATGCTGAAAGCGAGGGCCCTTTAAGGCCACTACATCAATGGAGGGGAAATAAACTAGGGAATTAATTAAAATGTAAGGTGTTTTAAAATAATAAGGAGATATACAGATCAGCATAAGAAGATCGAGGGAATAGGCTTTTTTTTACACAATTACCATCAACGTCAGGGCTAAAGTCATACACATTCTCTCTCTCCCACTGTTCCTTTCGCTGCAAGTGCGTGTGTCTTTCTCTGTGTGTCTCTCTCCCTCTTTTATCAGTTCTCCACACTCACTGCAGTGGATACTTTTACCGGTGGGCGTGGTTTTTAGCTAGCTGTGCAGCAAACATCACAGATGAAAAAAAAAACATTTTCAATTTTCCATTTTGAAAGCCTCAACCAAAACGAGAAAGTAAAAACATTAAGATTAATGAATGGTGACTGCAGCAAGGCCCTCTGTAACCGCTCTGCAGAGAGGGAGAGAAAAAGAAGGCGGCCATTCCCTTGAGCTTCAAGGCACAATGCCTTCGTTTAGACAAATGATTTAAATTTGCCAAGGTGGCGTGCGTGTGGTTTCAAATCTTGCATATCTCCGGAGCAGCTGCTAGCTAAAAGCTTTCATTAATTAAGATGATTTTTCTCCCTTCATACTCTTAATTAGATTTGTGGCTTGTTTTTTTGCTGTAGCATTTCGTACATTAAAAAATATTTATTTGATTTTTTTTTCATCTTTGATGTTGCAGGCTAGCCTATACAGAGGAGGTTACAATCGCTTCACCCCGTACTAGCAAGAGAAACTCAGAGACACACTAACACCCAGCAGATACTGTGGGGGGTTTGGCACGACATGCAGAAATATCTTGTGCTAATGCTCTCTTGATTAACATGATCTTTTTACCTCAGATGGGTTTTTTTTTTGTGTTTATTACATGTTTAACCTGTGCTTACTGCAAATTTTTCTTGAGTTTTGCTCAGTATAATATACTTTGAAGAAAATTTCTGATGTGTTAAAAAAAACTTAAACAAAAAGACTTGACAGCTCACGTTGTTTTCTTTTGAAATTGCCAAACCACATAACCGTCTGGAGTTCTCTGGAAACAGGCCAAAATATTTTCATTTTTTCCCACAATTTTTGTCAGATTTGCAGGATGGTCGGTTTTAAATTAAGTTAAACGAACACGAGTTTGTGTGAAACGAGCCACACAGCTTTGAGGTGAAAGAGAGATTAACAATAACTGCACAGCCCAGTAATCTCTCCTCTTTTAATCCCAGCCCAGATTATCATGTGATCCTCTGTGACACATGATAATCTGGACTGGGATAAAATGAGCTCCCACAAGAACCCAACTGAGAAATCTCATCGCTTGTAGCTGGCGGATTGAAATATCAACAAGAGCAGTGATTGGAACATTCCCCTCATAACCATAGTTGTATGAAGTGAGCTTTCTAAAAGCCTCCCTTTGAATTCATCTTCCAGTCTCATTTGATTGATGAAGAAAGGCAACAATTTATTCTTTCAGACAGCTTCAGTCTAACTTCTTTAACCCTGGCCACAATTCAATGATGAATCCTTAACATAAATCAAAAGATACAAATATAAATACATAGATACAAAAAAGAGACACAAATTGCTGGAATAGCTCCGTTGTTCCGGCAGCATCCCTGGAGAACATGCCTGACAAGTGATAGGTGGATGCAGGTGAGGGCTTTCCTTTATTTGTCAGATGGTTGGACAAAGGGCCAGAGATGAAAAGACAAAATATGTGAGATAAGGAGATAAGGATAGATGAAAAAAAGACACAAAGTGCTGGAGTAACTCAGCAGGTCAGGCAGCAATTTTGGAGCTCATGGATAGGTGACGTTTCGGGTCGAGACCCTTCTTCAGACTGATTGTGGTGGAGAGGAACTCTTCCATCTTTTTCTCCCCCATCACAATCAATCTGAAGAAGAGTCCCGACCCGAAACATCACCTGTCCATGTTCTCCAGAGATGCTGCGTGACCTGCTGAGATACTCCAGAACTTTGTGTCTTTTTTTGGAAAACCAACATCTGCAGTTCCTTGTTTCTACGATAAAATACTGTAATCTTTTTTAAATCTCCAGTTGTCATCGTGAAGCTTGCATTCATTCCTCTTTAGTTGTGGAAACATTTCTCACTGTAGCTGACCCGTTTAGAAGGGAGACCCAACCTGGTGAATAGCATTGGCTTTCTGTGTTTTGCAGTAATTCTTCCAATTAAGGCAAATATCAACACTGCTACCAAGATAGACACAAAAAAGTTGGAGTAACTCAGCGGGACAGGCTGCATCTCTGGAGAGAAGGAATGGGTAATGTTTCGGGTCGAGACCCTTCTTCGTACTGGTTAGGGTTAAGGGAAACGAGAGATATAGATGGTGATGTGGAGATAAAGAACAATGAATGAAAGATATACAATAAAGTGAAATATGAGGGATAATATTCCCGTCACGACCCGAAACGTCACCCATTCCTTCTCTCCAGAGATGCTGCCTGTCCCGCTGAGTTACTCCAGCTTTTTGTGTCTATCTTCGGTTTAAACCAGCATCTACAGTTCCTTCTTACACAACACTGTTACCAAGGTAGGCATGCCTCGGGGAACAGATAAGAGTCAACATTAGAGGCACATCACTGACATAATCAGTTCAGAAAAAGATTTTCACAGAATGTGTAGGCTACTTTGAACAATGTAACCTGATAAGGGGAAGTCTCATTGCAACCCTGCCCTGCATTGCCACGTTTCCAGCCTACATCCCATTGCTCTTTTAATCACTGCTTTCCGAGTGAAACAGCCCTCATTTACTTTGATGCACCATATATATGTTCCTGAGCTGCCGCCTCATTAATTGTCATCGCATTTCGTCAGATCATTCTGAAGTTGCTAATGGCAAAATTTAATAAAAATAACCCAACCCCCGCAATTGAAACCGATTCAGTTGCTGGGAGAGAGCTTTCAAAAACAGCTCAAAGGAAATGTAATTTTTTTTTTAATACTTTAATAATTCAGTGCAGTTAACTATTTTTAACGGAATTGAAATTATGCAACAAAAAAAAGCTTCCAGTATATAAAATAATAATACTGTAAAATATATAATACAATTCTTTACATTTAAGTAATTATATAATTCTCTCAGCTGAACTAACTCACTGGGATTTTGTTAGACAGGAATTTTCAAGATCAGAAGTTTTGGACCCTTATTCAAAGCAAGCAATTATGCAAATATTAGCGCCTAACTTGGAAAAATTCAATGTAACTGCAATTAACTAAATCAAGGTTATTTGCCTGATAAGCACTTTATCACCTTAAGTGGAGACTTTGAACATTTCTAATGGGCATGTTTACTAAAGAGAACGGGATAAAATACTTGGAAAAGGAATTAGCTTCACATTCTTTCTTTTAACCCAATTAGTATTACTACCATAACTATAATGTTAAAATTAAATCATCTTTCAAATAGGAGGAAGGCTTACAACTGGTCTTTCATATTTGGAATGTTAGCCTTCAGTATTGTCACACAAACAAAAATAGTTCTGTGAGGTCTTTCTAGCGTAATGAACATCCCAACCTTTCCAGTACAAGTTTAAAAAAAAATCATTTCCTATCTCCGAGGAGGGTTCCTAAAATGTGAATTGTATAAAGAGATTAGATTATTAAATATGAAATGAGATTGTGGCTGCGTGAATGAACCAAGAAATTCAAATCGCGTTATACTTTGTTTAGTGTGATGTTATCGAGATACCCGCCATCTCTGAGGATTTACAAGAACGGAGTTGGTACTGAATGCCATGTAGGGTTCTGTGGGCAGATAAAGGCAGCTTAATCAGAATTAAGGAGCTGTTGTAAAGTATGCTATGGTTTGCATGCTGCACAGATTTTTGTTTTTTTTAATTTGTGCGTCGTTTATTTTAGCTTTTGAATTTTACTTTTTTACTGCCAAAATATATTCTGTTAAAATATACTCCAAAAACCATTGCAACGTGGTATATTATAGGTCAATCTGACTCAAGTATTTAAAGCAGAGTATTTATTATGATTAGTAGCATATGATTGTCTTCATATACACAGATTAAAATAAGTAGGAGCAGACTTAGAAAGAAATGTAACCACCCTTTTATACACTTTCAAAATGTGCACATAGGTATTCCATGGGTCATTTTTTTATAATAGAAAAAAAAGAAAAATAGCTTTAAAAAGGCACTGTTTATACTTTTTGGGGATAAGAAAATAGCTATCATCTTTATAAATGTTTACTTATGAAATATTATGTGAAATGTGTGCTGTAAAAAAATGTGTGGTAGTTGTAAGTTCCATCTGATAGCATCAAAGTATGTCGTGGGGAGGGGGAGGTAAAGCCCAGAAAACAATCAACAGAACTTTTAATGACCTCTTTCAAATGATCTTTGACAAATTACTGCACACGTAGGATGGTCTCCTCCAGGTAAACATGGCCATAATATAATTCTGTTGCTGAATTTACTTTGGCATTTAAACATATACTTCCAGCTGTTCAACGTCAAGAGAAACAGGATAGTTTAATTGTCCTATGCACCGACAACGGAATGGTGAGATTATTACTTACAGTCTGGTAAATGCAATGACACATCGATAAACATACAATACATTTTTATAATCAATAAATTACTAACCACAATATTGGTGCAAAAAAAAACGAAGTCCTTTAGGTAAGGACTTTGGGGTTTTTTGCACCAGTATTGTGGTTAATTAATGAGTTGCATTTTTTTATTGTATATTCATCGATATAGTCGAGTTTTCATTCACTCAATGGCCTTTGACAGAAGCCCAGCTGATCTTTCCTGGTCTTGCCTACACTTTAGTTTCCATTTTTTACCTGCCATGTCAATACCCACTTTTGATATCAGTGTGTCTAGAACCAAGTGTGGGGTGAGATTTTAAATGCACAGTGCCCAGAGTTAAACCTTTTGTTGTTATTATGCGTCAACTTTCCTTGTGTTGATAATTGCCAACAACATTGACCTGCCTGCTATTTATACCACTCACTCAACAAGGGAGGAGTGGGCAAGGATATACCTGGAAACTAATCCATTGCCGCACATTATAGCGAGTTCCCTTTGTAAACTCTCAGTCTTCAAGCCGAGTTCAGGGTGATTTCCATTGTTAACAACATTTCTGCCCCAGATTTTCCATCGCTCATAAACACACTGGCACATTATAACTCCATGACTGTCCCACATCCTCTGCTCAATGCTCCTTGAATACGTATACATTTTGCTTTACATGCGGACAGGGCTTTTTTGCTCAATGTTCATGACCATCCCAGCGTATGACCATGGGAGGAATGCACAGATGATTGTGTACTCGAGGTAGGTTTCCAATCCTCTCCATAAATTTAGAGCTCTTCTCTCCAAGCCTGAGTTCTGATGGGTGGGAGAGACCACATCAGAGTGGCACTTCAAAGGCTCTGTGGGCTGATCTTCGGCCCTTTGTGCACTGGGACTAGAACAACCCTGGAACACCCTTATGTGTTGTTGCAAGCAGCTTTTCTCTCAATGCCAGCCAAAGGAGGGTCAAAGTGAGCTACACAAAGTGCTGGAGTAACTAAACGGGTCAGGCAGCATCTCTAGAGAACATGGATCGGCGACGTTTCGGGTCAGGACCCTTCTTCAGAAATTAAAAATTAACATATAAACATCCAAAACAAATCATGTCCTCCCTAAATAAATAGCATATAACATCAGTGTACTGTGTGTCATGTCCACGAGGGTGATCTTTAATTGTGCTGACTTTTCTCCATCAATATTCTGAACAGAGTTGACTTTGAAAGCTTATGTCAATTTTTTTTGTTATTCTTAATCAAGTCAAGTCAAGTCTAATTTATTTGTCACATGCACATACAAGATGTGCAGTGAAATGAAAGTGGCAATGCCTGCGGATTGTGCTAAAACTACAAAACAGAATAGATTTGCTTTTAAAAAGACAACACAAAAAATAAATTTATACAGTAATATAATGGTGATAGAGTTGCCAGTCCTGATGGCGTGTGGGAAGAAACTCCGTCTCATCCTCTCTGTTTTCACAGCGTGATAGCGGAGGCGTTTGCCTGACCGTAGCAGCTGAAACAGTCCGTTGCTGGGGTGGTAGGGGTCCCCCATAATGTTGCTGGCTCTGGATCTGCTCCTCCTGATGTATAAGTCCTGCAAATGTAGTTCCCATAGTGCGTTCAGCCGAACGCACTACTCTCCGCAGAGTCTTCCTGTCCTGGGCAGAGCTGTTCCCAAACCAGATTGAGATGTTGCCGGACAAGATGCTTTCTACAGCCCCAGAGTAGAAGCACTCAAGGATCCTCAGAGAGACTCTGAGTTTCCTCAGCTGTCCGAGGTGGTAAAGGCACTGCCTTGCCTTACTCACCAGTGAGGCAATGTGTGCTGTCCATGTCAGATCCTCTATGATGTGACTCCCAGGTAGCTCACCCTATCCACAGTAATCCCATTTATCTCCAGTGGCGTGTATGTCCTTGGATGTTGAGCCCTTCTAAAGTCCACAATCAGCTCCTTAGCTTTTGTGACATTCAAGAGGAGGCTGCTGTCCTGACACCAGAGTGCCAGATCAGCCACCTCCTCCCAGTAGGCCTTCTCATCGTTATCGGAGATCAGGCCCACCACCACAGTGTCATCAGCAAACTTGATGATGGAGTTGGAGCTGAACCTGGCCACACAGTCGTGTGTGTACAGGGAGTACAGTAGGGGGCTAAGGACACAACCCTGGGGGGATCCTGTGTTCAGGGTGAGGGGGTTAGATGTATGTCCCCCCATCTTGACCACTTAGGGCCTGTAGGTGAGAAAGTCCAGGACCCAGGCACACAGGGGAGTGTTAAGCCCCAGTTTCAGCAGCTTCTCAGCAAGTCTGGTGGGGACTATTGTATTGAAAGCTGAACTAAAATCAATGAACAGCCTCCTCACATAGCCCCCCTCCTGGCTGTCAAGATGAGAGAGAGGGGTGTGCAGAACCTGGGAGACCGCATCATCCGTGGATCTGTTCGGACGGTATGCGAACTGCAGCGGGTCCATATTGCGAGGGAGGAAGGCACAGATGTGGTTCTTGATCAGTCTCTCGAAGCATTTCATGACCACTGAGGTGAGGGCCACCGGTCGGGAGTCATTCAAACAAGCCGGAGAGGCATTCTTTGGCACTGGTACGATGATGGATCTTTTGAAGCATACAGGGACCACGGACTTGGCCAAGGAGAGGTTGAATATTGTGGTGAGCACTGGAGCAAGCTGAGTCTGAGATACCAGATGTAATGCTTGATGTGCATTTTTAAGTCAGATTGACTGCAGTCTATTTATTTTTTGCTATCTTGAAAATAAGCAACAGAATATAAAATTAGTGAACACACTTTGCAACGAGTTCCCATTGTAAACTCTCAGTCTTCAAGTCAAGTTCTTTCAGAGTGTTGAGGTAGGGAAAAATCACCACCACTAAAGATCACACTCACTGATATTAACAAGATCACACAATAGGCAGCTAAGAAAATCACAACACTTTTAAATCAATTTCCCTAGGTGAATATACTGAACAACAACAAAGAAGCAATAATGTTTTTGTCGTAAGCCTGATGCATGTAAAATGCTATTCGAGAAGCCGTGTTAAATTGACGAATCTACCTGAGCTGAATTAGTTGTCTTTATTCATAGAAAATATATCAAATCAAATAGCTGCTTGTTGGCATATCCTTTATTTATTAAACATGTAAGCAGTCAGAACTTTGGAAGAAATATCCACCCCAAAATTGCAATTACACCTGTAAATGCAACATGTTGCATAATTTGATGAGAGAGAAATAGCGAAAATTACATTTTGACAAATTGCCTACTCAAATTGGCAAGAAAAGTCACCTCAAGGGTAAGGCAATATGAGAAGCATCTCCCCTATCCACTTAAATGTTAACGCGCCTCCATCTTTTAGCCCTCCAACTCTACTCACAGAGTAGTCCACTGATAAACTTGCCTTTTATCTGAAGAAGGGTCCTGACCTGAGACGTCACCTGTCCATTCCCTCCACAGATGCTGCCTGACCTGCTGAATTCCCCCAGCACTTTGCTTTTTTTGATCAAGATTCCAGCATCTGCAGTTCCTTGAGATGTCTCACCTCTTATCCTTGATCCCTTCCCATAATTACATCTATACAAAATAAAATTAGCATCCTCTAGCGTTATGTCAAACCATAAAATTTGTCTCTCTCACTTCACAAGAGCAAAATGACTCCTGGTGTGTACTTTAATTTGTCAAATTCACAAAATGAAATTGACCTTTTCAGAAAAAATGCAAATAGCAAAGGCTTCAAAAATGGCAAAGGAAAGGTAATTGAAATTTCTGTTGTGCTCTTGTTTATCCCTTTCTCATGATGGGGCAACAATAGTTTTATTGGGAACAGATTTGTACAGAAACTTATCGATCTTGTCAATAGAGTTAGTCTAATATAATAGCAGTCAACATGGACCCACAATATTAGTCTTTCCTTATCAGCTTTCCATTTACATCTTCAAGCTATTTTAAAAAGTTTACTGTATATGTATTTCCTATAAATATGTTGAGATTAGTGTTGTTTAAACACTTCCTTGCTAAGCACTTTGATAAACTACAGTCACGTTTATTTGCTGTAAAATGTTCAAAGGCACTTGCAAAGTAAAGGAGTTACAAACCAGCCGAATTTGCAATTTTTAAAATGTATTCACTTGTCCCGAGTAGGTCACGTTCCCTTCCAGAACAACATTTATGTTGTCTTTCAAATGGATAGAGCAGTACAACTGCAAAGAAAATTCTGTTACTAAGACCTGGTTTTAGTTACATTATTATAACGTAATATATAACAAACCCTGTATATGGAGAGCATTGTATTGGAGTGTGCTAAATCAAAGACTGTCAATGTGTGGGTTTTGGGTTCAAGTAAATCCCAGGCAGAAGTTGATGGTAGGAAGAGCTTAGAGGTATTCGTTTATCTAAATGTAGCTTGGATGTACAGTAAAGTTGCACCAAAGTGCTGGTTCAAATAATTTGACTGTTTGCAACCGAAATGGCACTGAGTTTCAGACCAGTTTTTGACCACTGTCAAACTCAAGAAGAGCACAATAAGTTCAGAAATAGTGATCTCTCCCACAAGGTATATGGGGACTTGATTTGAGATGCACCATTTGCAGATCTCTATTCTCCATGTGTCCTTACTGTGGTGCAACTTATAAAAAAGTTCAGTAAAGTCACTTGGTGTAAATGGTTAAAAGAAATCTCTTTGTTGGATATTCCTATCCCCTACATGCAGAAGAAATACACAAAAAGACATCAAATACCAGAGAGCATAGCTCAAATACTAGAGGGCATAGGGCAAATACTAGAGAGCATAGGTTTACAGTGAAAGGGGCAAAGTTTAAATGAGGTGTGTGGGGCAAGTTCTTTACACAGAGGGTCGTGGGTGCCTCAAACGCATTGCCTGGTGGGGACAGATGCGGCGGTCGCATTTAAGAGACTTTTGGATAGGCATATGGATATGCAGGGAATGGAGGGATATGGATTATGTGCAGGCAGATAAAAGTTGGTCTCGGCGTCCTGTTTGGCACAGACGTTGTTGGCTGAAGAGCTTGTTCCTGTGTTCTATGTTTTATGTCTCTCTCTCTACCGATCGTGAAATATTGAAACAGGATGTATTATTAATGATGTCATGTTACTTCGGGGATGGTTCGCTGTTCCAATCGAATAAAGATCCGTTGTCTAAAATATTGATCACAACCGTCACCAAGCCAAATTGTGCAAGTTCTTTCCTTGATCTTATATTCTAGTGACTCTGGCATGATACAGGTGCACTGTACATAATGAAGGGCTCAGAGGCTGAAATCTCCGGATTCTGGGAATACAGAACCTTGTGCCACACCTACAGTGAGCAAGATGTGGATCGTACGCAAGTACTGCCAAATGGAAACGAATTATACGTTGTATACCACGTGTACGCTCAAACTCCTTTTTATAACTCCACTTGTAAATAGTCCCTTAGCTGCCACCCCTGTGCAATATATTATAACACACCCTGCCCTGCCTCCTATTGGAACGAACGTGAATGTCCCTGGGATAGTGTTATTGCCCAGTCTGATGCATTTTTTGTCATGCATCCATTCCTTCATGTTGTCTTCAATGGGAACAAGAACCGTCAGCTCTCAACTAAATCGTGGCAATGAGTTGAGCAAAAACAAATCCGAAAAATTCCTAACGAAAAAAAACAAAAAAACAAATATAATTCTCTCTTTAGGACTTTCACCGTCCTAGACTGGAAACAGGTTGTGTTGTAAAAGATTTTAAAACAACCTGATGTTTCAGGACTTAGAGGCCTTTTTTTTCTTCCCGATCCCTTCCTTTTGACTAAGCCTTCACCCCGTGGTATCCAAGTGAACCCCCGTTAATTATACTTCGGCCCCACCGATGGGCCTTGAACTGGCTGGGTCACTGCACCGCTGAGATTGTCATCTCCCGGTCGGTGTCAGTTCCAAGGTTCTTCCTGGATCGCACTTGGATTTCTGGTGTCTTCGTGGTCTGAGGAACCCTAGCTTTGCCTGTCCTTTAGCTAATCCGTCAATTAACCGCACATTGTCATTTTTCCAAGACATGCAATTCCATCCGTCTCAGAGACTATTTTGCTTACTTCTAAAGGCAATTTTGCTCACCCTTGTCCCTTCAACCCCCCCCTCTCAGTCCTGGAACTGCATGTTGTTTAATATCCTGTTAGTACCTCATGTGCTTTTAACTGTCTATATGCTGTTGACTCCTAATTTCTTGCTCTCTGCTGCTGCTCTGGTAGTTACCTGCTGATTAGAGAGCTGTAGTTTAGATCTGCCTTCCTTTTTCTGTCATTCTGTAAGCTTCTAACGTGATTCAATTAACAATATCCTTAATAAAGGTTGTTTCTTTCTTCAACAACAGCAATTGTTCTGAATATTATTTTGACGCAGAAGTACAATGTGTTAAACCATGATAGATCACCCACACAATATTGATATATTTAGAATAAAGGGCAAGATAGTTTATTATTCAGGTGTAGGATTATTATTGTCACGTGCAGGTACAGTAAAGCTTTGTTTTGCATGCTATCCAAACAGATCGGATGTATCATACATAAATATAATCAAGTCAGGTGGGCGGCACAGTGGGGAAGCTCCTTGGACTTTAAATTTTAGACATACAGCGTGGAAACAGGCCCTTCGGCCCACCGAGTCCGCGCCGACCAGCGATCATCCCCGTACACTAACACTATCCGACACACTTGGGACAATTTACAATTTTCACCAAAGCAAATTAACCTACAAACCTGTTTGTCTCAGGAGTGTGGGAGGAAACCGGAGCACCTGGAGAAAACCCACGCGGTCACGGGGAGAACGTACAAACTCCGTACAGACAGCTCCCGTAATCAGGATCGAACCCGGCACTCTGTGGCGCCGTAAGGCAGCAACTCTGCCGTTGCACCACTGCGCCGCCCTTTAAGCTCTGCTCTTCTCACCCTAAAGCTGCGCCCTTTCCTCTCAGCTCCTGTGCACTCTGAAAATTTTATGCCTGGTCTATTTTTTTCTAATAGGAAAAATTTGGCAGAGTTCATTAATTTTATAGAAGTTTAATCACGGTATTCATTGTTGACTCATTGCACGATAAGCAATTAATTTGTAAAATAACAAAGTCAATAATGATGTAAACCTGTCCCCCTACAGAGCGATGAAAGAGAAGAGGTCACTATCTCAGTGTTTATTGCTACTTGGAAGTTTTGAGGCAGGATTAATACCTGCAGAGTGTTGGTCTGACATTGGCTCAGCAATAGATGCAGTAAGAAGCTACGATGATGTGAAGAAAAGCATAGCTTTGCTAGAATTTGACTTAGAACATAGAACATCAATAGATCCATCAATGTGGTGCTTCATTGTCACATGTGCACAACACAGTGGAATTCTTGTCCGAGTGGCCAGATTTGGTGCCGTTCCCAAAGTCTGGTCCAGTGCAGTGTGCTAGGTCTGATGGAGTTTGGCCTGATCCAGGCGAAGCCCTGGATCGTTCTTTGTACTGAGGTTCCTCTTCTCATCCGGCCATCTTTGATGACCTGTGAGGGTGTTGGTAAGACCCTGGTTCACGTTGCCATCGGTCCTGCTCCTTCGTTGTCACCGGCTCCCTCCTCTTCAGGGGAACGAGCTGGGGATGGGCTCTGCGGCTCCCTCTACAGACTGCGGCCTGCCAGGTCTTCCTGCGTCCATGTTCCTGTTAACATAGAAAGAGTTGATAAGATCGTGATTCATAAGAGACAGGAGCAGAATTAGGCCATTCGGCTCATCAAGTCTACTCTGCCATTCAATCATAGCTGATCTATCTCTCCCTCCTAACCCCATTCTCCTGCCTTCTCCCCATAACCCCTGACACCCGTACTAATCAAGTTCAACACACGAACAACTGCAGCATCTCTGGGGAACAAGGACAGGTGACATTTTGGGTCGGGACTGTTTATCAGACCGTACTGGTTCTTTAAGAAGATAACTGCAGATGCTGGTACAAATCGAAGGTATTTATTCACAAAATGCTGGAGTAACTCAGCAGGTCAGGCAGCATCTCGGGAGAGAAGGAATGGGTGACGTTTCGGGTCGAGACCCTTCTTCAGACTGATGTCAGGGGGCGGGACAAAGGAAGGATATAGGTGGAGACAGGAAGATAGAGGGAGATCTGGGAAGGAGGAGGGGACGAGAGGGACAGAGGAACCATCTGTGGTTCTATGTTCTGTGCATTCTCTCACCAGGAAAGACATGGTGGCAGGAACAACTGCAGCTCTGCCGTCAGGTCATTCACCATGTGTCCATGGGTACCTGGTGTTCCTTCACCATCACTGACCCGGCCTAAGGACTCTGTGCCCGTCCCCAACACAACGACTGCACCAGTTCAGAATGCCAGCTCAGCCAGAGCAGCTTCTCCAGGCCAAACGGGGACAAGCAATAAATACCGGCCTTGCCAGCGACACTCAGATAGGCCACATTTAATGTATGATTTCCTCACAGCTTTTTGGTGTCGTAGAGCATCGAACATGGAGCAGCACAGCACAAAAACAGGCCCTTCGGCCCACAATGTCTGTGCTGAACATGATGCCGAGACCATCACTTATCTACCTGCGTATAATCCCTATCCCTCCATTTTAGATTTAGAGATACAGCGCGGAAACAGGCCCTTCGGCCCACCGAGTCCGCGCCGCCCAGCGATCCCCGCACACACTAGGGACAATTTTTACATTTACCCAGTCAATTAACCTACATACCTGGGAGGAAACCGAAGATCTCGGAGAAAACCCACGCAGGTCACGGGGAGAACGTACAAACTCCGTACAGACGGCGCCCGTAGTCAGGATCGAACCTGAGTCTCCGGCGCTGCATTCACTGTAAGGCAGCTGCATCACCGTGCCATTCTCTGCATAGCCATTTGCCTCTTAAACGCCAGTATCATATCCGTCTCCACCACCAACCCTAGCAACATGTTCCAGGCTGCCACCACTCTCTGTGTAAAAAAAGGAGCCCCACACAGCTTTTTTTAAACTTTGCCCCCCTCACCTTATAGCTTTACTCCTTACTCCTTTACAGTTCCACCCTGGGAAAACAGTTCTGCCTGCCTACCCTATCTGTGCCTCTTGTAATTTTATATGCTTCTAACTATTCATGGTTAAGAATTGGTTTCATTCTTGTTTTGGAATTGCCTGGGAAAGGATTACATTAGCAAATAAAATATTATAAATCATTCTGTAAATCCATCTCCTCTCAACAGCCTAATATTCCGGTCAGAGGTAATGGTTGGAATTACTAAACGTGTGAGACAGAGCAAATGGCATCTCAGCGTAAAACAAAATCCATTATAATGCGGAAAGCTTCCCGCAGCAAAGGAAAGCCCCACTTCCCTCACCTGCAGTCATTTGTGCATTTGGGGAGTATTTATACAAAGATAAATTTTAATCAAGAAAATAAATAAATTCAAACCAAAAACTGCAAAAACTCTTCATACATTCTCAGTGTCTGTACATTTGAAAGTGTCATACTCAGTCGTGTTCGCACCTATCTTTAAACAAAACACCCTCGCCACTCATGTGGCCTATGGGGTGATAGAGTCACAGTCACACAGCATGGAAATAGGCCCTTCGGCCCAACCTGTCCATGCCAACCGACATGCTCCACCTACGCTAGTGCCACCTGCCCACGTTTGGCCCATATCCCTCTAAATCTTTCCTATCCACGTACCTGTCCAAATGTCTTATAAATGTTGTTTCACACAGCATGGAAACAGGTCCTTTGGACCACTGAGTCCCCACTGACCAGCGATCCTCGAACACTCGGCCTATCTTATCCGCATCCTACACACTCGGGGCAATTTACAGAAGCCAATTAACCTACAAACATGTGTGGGAGGAAACCGGAGCACCGGGAAATACCCACGTGTTCACAGGGAGAACGTATAAACTCTGTACGGACAGCACCAGAGGTCAGGATTGAACCCGGGTCTCTGGTGCTGTAAAACAGCAACTCTATTGCCACACCACCGTGCCACGCTAATTATTGTACCTGCCTCAACTATCTCCTCTGGCAGCTCGTTCCATATACCAACCACACTCTGTGCGAAAACATTGCCCCTCAGCTTCCTATTAAATCTTTCCCCTCTCATCTTAAACCTATGTCCCCAGGTTCTTGATTCCCCTACCCTGGGAAAAAAAACCCTATTAATTCCCTTCACGAATCTATACACCTTTATTAGATCACCCCACTGCCTCCTGCAGTAAAGGAATAAAGACCTAGGCTTTTGTATTCAGGGTCTCTATGCAAATTGTTCCTTTGTTTGAGGGGTGTCCCCACCGGACCCTGCCCCTCCATGTCCAGCAGCGGAAGGCCCTAAGCCTGAGGTCCTCCCGCCCAGAGACTAGCCATTGGCCTCACCATGTATATGGATAGGAAACGTTTAGAGGGTTCTGGGCCAAATGCAGGCATATGGGACTAGCTTAGATGTGGCATCTTGGTCGGTATGGGCGCGTTGGGCTGAAGGGCCTGTTTCTGTGCTGTATGTATGACTCTATGACCATAAATCCCATTTAAAGGCAATTCACTGAGGTGGGAATCAGGTCTCCGTGAAGGATCTCAAGGCACTAACTCTACTCCTGCTGTGACCAAGGTCATCTCTCAGCCAGCACGACAATAAAACAGGTGCTGGACATGGTGTGGGAGTTTTGTGCCCGTATGTGTGCCGTATTGCTTCCTGCACCACAACAGTGATCACAGTTCAGAAAACAAGAAAGAGTCAAACTTCAAGAGTGTCTAATTGTCTTTTGTACCAAAATGGAACAACAAGATTCTTACTTACAGCAGCACAACAGGTTTGTATATGCTGTACTCAATACATAACATAATAAACAAGCAGAAAAAAACATTGAATAAATTAAAAAAACAAAAAAGTGCAAGAAACAAAATCGAAGTCCAAAGTCCCTAGTTCTATCCAGAGAGTTTGTAGTTTAGTCGGAGTTTTTTTCAGAGATACACCGTGGAAACAGGCCCTTCAGCCCACCAGGTGCGCATCAACCAGCGACCACCAGGTACACGAGTTCTATCTTACACACTAGGGACAATTTACCAAAGCCAATTAACCTACAAACCTGCCTGTCTTTCGAGTGTGGGAGGAAACCAGAGCACCCGGAGGAAACCCACGTGGTCACAGGGAGAACGTAAAAACTCTGTATAGATAGCACCCGTGGTCTGGATCAAACCTGGTTCTCTGGCGCTGCAACTATACCACTGCGCCAATGTACTATCCCAGTGTTTATTGTGTGTAATAGCCTGATGGTCATTGGGAAGAAGCTGTTCCTGAACCTGGATGTTACCTTCCATGGATGTAAAGAGCTTTGATTCATTCTGACAGGGAAATCATTAAATGCAAACCTCTTTATAGAAGCACAGGTTCGGTGCAGCTGAAGATTTGTTATGTGGTTTAAAATTAAAACAGTAATTTGGGGAATAAATCAACTTCTAATGCATACATCCTGTGGCGCTGCACAGCAAAGTAACGTTTGAACGTCGGCTACAGGGGATATGTGGATTCAGGGAGCTACCTCATTGAAAGGGTTTGCATTGGACAAACGCCATTGTAACTCTCAAGGGTGGGCCGGAGATGCTGCCTGACCCGCTGAGTTACTCCAGCACTTTGTGTCTCTCGACAGGAATCTTTTGAGGACAATTCCCCTCAGCTTCAACTTAGACTTTCTTTCCAATTGAAAATATTTCTCAAAATTCACTATCTGGATTTTGTGTTGCCATAACAGTTCTAGCAAACACTTCCCCTTTAATGCACCTCTAAAAATCATTAGCTGCTCATGATAAATGCAACTAATAAACAAGCTGTACGCACTGTCTGAACATTGGACCTTCGTTTAACTCCCATAAAATTAATGCAATGCAATTTGTGTCACTGCAGGAAATATATTTGCAAGCTGCACACATAAACTATTGGGAACAACAAGCAGCAGCGAGTTAGTGAGCAGTCTGTGGAGCAATGAACAAGGGCAGCTAAACTTGCACACTCATGTTTGGGGCTGGGCTAATTCAAGGCAGTCGGAGTGATCGGAGTGGTTACGGGGCAGTGCACACCGCCTCTCCCTCTTTGAAGCCAGCTGCAGGAGACAGACATATTGCTCAGTCAGTCTCGTTTGCACTGTTTCAATAAGCTACGAGACCCAGTGGCAACCCCACCTGGCATCCGGCAACAACCCAGACGCTAGCCAAGGGCCAAGGAAAGTGGTCAGCATGGACTTGGTGGGCTGAAGGGCCTTTTGCCTTGTCCCGTCTCTCTCTGCGACTCTCTATGCTGCCTCTGTGGAGATTGCACATTCTCCTTGTGACCTCAAAGGGTTTCTCCGGATGCTCCAGTTTCCTCCCTCGTCCCAAAGGTTAATTAACCACAAGTTGGTGGTTTACTCCAACCCCATCCCCTCTTTTCTCTCCCCCTTCTCTTCCCTCTGCTCCCATTACTCCCACTATTCTGCACACCTGACTCCCATCCCCATTCCTTCCACCTTTCTCTGGCCTCACAATTCACTCCTTTTCTCTCCTTATCTGGCACCCATTTGTCTCCTTTTTACCTCCAGCCTGGGTCACTTATTGCACCCGTTTGCCAATAAACTCAGCTGTATCCACCTATCACTTGCCAGGCTTTGTCCTGCCCCGTCTCTCTTCCAGCTTTCTCCCCCTTACTACAATCAATCAATAGAAGGGTCCCGACCCGAAACGTCGTCTACCTATGTTCTCCAGAGATGCTGCCTGACCTGCTGAGTTGCTCCAGCACTTTGTGTTTTTTGCTGCAGATGCCAGCATCTGCAGTTCCTTGTGCCTACTGTATATTGTTCTGAACGTGTAGATGAGGGGTGGAACCACACTAGGAACTATTGATAGTACACACAATAACTGGAGATTCTGGAATCTGGAGCAAAAAACACAAAGTGTTGGAGCGTGTCGGTGAGGGGGAGACGTTGTTGGTGAGAAATTGACAATAAACTGGGATTATTGTAGGATTAGAAAATATCGATACTTGATAAGTGAGCTGACATTTGGTGGGTCAAGGAGCCTACTTCTGTGTTGTATGACTTTATGAAATCACAGGCATAGCAGGCAGAGGTAAAACCATGTCTTCTGCAGAATCCAACATTGCATATTATTTGTAGACGAACACAGTGACAGGATCGGCAACAGCATCAGGATCGCTGCTGCCAGCAGAGGGGGACAGAAGGAGACATCTGTCAGATTAATGGTGTCACCTGCGTCAGATTAAGGTAAGGATTTTGATTATCAAAGCTCGCAAAGAATGGATATACACTGAGAAATTCGAGCTCGATTGGGAAAGCCCGAGGCAGGCTAATGTCCAACCCTGAAGCACGAGAGAGAAGGTACTAAATTGGAATAAATGAGGCAGGTGTTAGGGGGAGTAAACTGGGAGCAGCTGTTATTGGGAGAGTCCAGGTCAGACATGTGGGAGCTGTTTAAGGACCAGCTGATTAGAGTTCAGGACCAGCATGTTCCAGTAAGGAGAAGGATGGCAAGGTAAGGGAACCAGAGAGGTTGTAAATGTGGTCATAAAGAAAAGGAAAAAGAAAATGAAAATGATAATGAAAAGAAAAGGGCACAAGGAGCTGCAGATGCAGGAATTTAGAACAAAACACAAAGTGCTGGAGTAACTCAGCATCTCTGGAGGATATGGATAGGATTTATTTTCAGTTTGGGACCCTAAATGAAGCATTTACAGGGTTTAGGAAGATGAAATTGGACAGGATATTTGAGAAATATATAGCAAGCAGGAAAAAACTCAACCAGGGAATTAAAAAGCCAAAAGGGGTCATGAAATGTCATTGGTGAGTTGGATGGAAGAAAATACCAAGGCACTTTACACATGAGAATAATAGATAGGATAAATGCACAGGAGGGGAATCAAGAACCAGAGGACATGGGTTGAAGGTGAGAGGGGAAAGATTTAATAGGAACCTAAGATAGACACAAAACGCTGGAGTAACTCAGCGGGCCAGGCAGAATTTCTGGAGAAAAGGAATGGGTGATGTTTTGGGTCGGAACCCTTCAGACCCTTGATAGGAACCTGACGAGCAACTATTTTTACACAAAGGATGACGGGTATATGAAACAAACTGCCAGAGGCGGTAGTTGAGACGGGTACTATCGCAATGTTTACAAAACATTTGGACAGATACGTGAATAGGATAGGTTTGGAGGGATATGGGCCAAGTGCAGGCAGGTGGGAGCAGTGTAAATGGGCATGTTGGTTGACAAGGGCAAGCTGGGCCGAAGGGCCTGTTTCCACACTGCATGATTCTGTGACTCTTATATATTCATCTATTGCCTTCTGGCCATCCAAGAATGGGTATAAGCAGCCCCAGATTCTCACTGAGCAAGCATAACACTTGCTAAAGAAATATTTATGGATCTTTCTTTAACAGTGAGAGCAAGAACTCCCTGGTTACACAAAACCTCTTATCCAGTGATTGTATTAATTAACGATACTTGCTAATAACATCTGTAATTGCAACACAGGACACTACACTCAACATTATTTTCACTCCATCATTGCTAGATTAATCCAGGTGGACTGAATACACTTGTATTATTTCTTTATAATTAGTAGTTTGTTATTAATCCATCCATCCAACAATGTAACATCACAATTAATGGTCTTTAAAAGACAGCATGCATCAACTTCACATAGATCCTTCTTCATAACTATTATACCGCCCACCGTGGACGAGAAAGGGCGGGCGATTGTGACTGGCACTTTTATAATGTTCATCTTTATAATGAAAGGTCGTGAATCTCACGCATCTATCCCTCTGTATATAATGCAATGGTAATCACTTCAGGCACTGATTCCATCCACATCTTGTTCCTGTGAACCTACTTAGAGTAATGGTCGTTGGTTCTTTATTGTCACAATTGCAGGCATACAGTAAAATTATTTTTTTACATACAGCTCAGTCAGGTATTGCCATACCTAAGCACAATCCCCGATTAGTACAAAGTGTGTAGAGATAGTCCACCGAGACCGCACGCAAGAGTCGCCAGTTTTGCCGCCATTTTCCAAGTCCAGTCCGGTCAGTGCACTCGGTCTTCTGGAGAGGCGCCCGATCGGGGTTTCTGCACAGGCTTCTGCACAGCCTCCAGCCATCTCCCCGGTCCGGATTGGCATGCAAACAGCCGTCCCTCTCCTCATCCAGTACAGCGCAGTTCTGGCCACCCAGCTACAGGAAGGGTGACATCAAGTTGCACCAAGACTTTATCTCACCAGCTGTCGGTCACTTTCTCAAACCCACCTACCCCTTGACCAGAACCCACCGACGAAGGTGAGACCTTGTTACCTGGGCTAGTGGGATTGAGTTATAGGGAGAGGTAGGACAGACTGGGACTCTTTTCCTGCTGAGGGGCATAGATAAAGTGAATGCTCACATTCTTTTTCCCAGGGTAGAGATTTAAGAGGGACCTCAGAGACCACCTTTTCACTCAGAGGGTAGTCCATACCTGGAATGAGCTGCCTGTGAAACCTATAAAAGCAGGTACATTTGCGAATTTTGAATGACATTTGGATGGATATATGGACAGAATGGGTTTAGAGGGTTAAGGGCGAAATGCGGGCAAATGGGACTAGCCCAATATGCCAACTTGGTCGGCATGGACAAGAAGGGCCGAAGGGCCTGTTTCCATGCTGTTCAGCTTTCTAACTCCATGACACCCCGACTACTAAGCGTAAAGATATAACGATCTATTGTGTCATAAAAACCAGGCAATAGGAAATTTGCAACAAAAAGAATCATTCTCCTGACTGCAGCTGGTTATCAAAGTGGCTCAGGTGAAGGAATCCTCATTCTCGTCCAGTTCCACACATCTAATCCACATGTGCTTTAGGCTGATTGTGGACACCCAAAATGGAAAGGGTTCAATCCTTGTCTAACTTAATTCTCCTACCTGATGAATTAAAAGTGAAAACTCTTTGTTCCTTGCATTTAATAGAACATGGCTTTGATTGGGATGTGGCAATCCTTCTCTTTTAGTTTAGTTTAGTTTAGTTTAGAGTGCAGCACGGAAACAGGCCCTTCGGCCCACCGAGTCCATGCCGACCAGTGATCCCCACGCACTAACACTATCCTACACACACTAGGGACAATTTACAATTATACCAAACCAATTAACCTATAAACCTGAACGTCTTTAGATTGTGGGAGGAAACCGGAGATCCCAGAGGAAACCCACGCAGGTCACAGGGAGAACGTACAAACTCCGTACAGACAGCGTCCGTGGTCAGGATCAAACCCGGGTCTTTGATGCTGTAGGGCAGCAGCTTTACTGTGATGTCCTAGTGCTGCCCCGGGAGGCCGTCAGGTCTGTCTGTGTCGCTGGCGTTACCGCAAGGCCAATTACCCTCACATATGTAGAAACAATGACCTGCAGATGTTGATTTATACCAAAGATAGACACAAAGTGCTGGAGTGACTCAGCGAGTCAGGCAGTATCTCTGGAGAAAAAGGATGGGTGGCATTTCAAGTCGGGACCCTCCTGTTCGAAGAAGAACCCTGACCCGAAACGTCACCCATTCTTTCCCTCCAGAGATGCTGCCTGACCCACTGAGTCACTCCAGCACTTTGTGTCTATCTACCCTCATGTATGGTTGGACACCTGTCCAGATTCTGTGGTAAAAATCACAGCACTCAGATAATCTACTCTAGTAAATTGGCTAGGTTTGTCCTGTCCTGAATAAGCTAAGACATAGAAGTGCTCTTTGGCTTCTCGCTGGAGTCATTCCAAAAAGAAACAGTTTTCCTCTCACAGATAATTGCTCTCTCACAATTCTGGTGTCTTTGGAGGTGCTCCGATTGGACCTTGCGAGTTTTCAGTAGGGTGGATTCGCTGAGTTCTTTCAAGACTATAATGGGATAAACTCCCTTGGGGGCGGCACGATGGCACAGCGGTAGTGTTGCTGCCTTACAGCGGCAGGGACCCCGGTTCGATCCTGACTAAAGGTGCTGTCTTAGCGGAGTTTGTATGTTCTCTCCGTGATCGCGTGGGTTTTCTCCGGGTGCTCCGGTTTCCCTCCACACTCCAAAGATGTACAGGTTTGTAGGTTAATTGGCTATGGTAAAAATTGCAAATTGTCCCTCGTGCGTACGGCGTGATCGCTGGTCGGCACGGGCTCCAGTGGGCTGAAGGGCCTGTTTCCACACTGTACCTCTCTAAAGACTGAAGCCTAAATAAGAACTTCATTGTTCCACTTCAGGACATATGGCAACAAAACACTCTTGACTCTCTTTTGAAATGACACATCCCCTTTAGTCTGAAGAAGGGTCTTGACCCGAAACGTCACACATTCCTTCTGCTGAGATGCTGCCTGACCCGCTGAGTTACTCCAGCATTTTGTGATATCTCTGATGACATCCCCTTTAGTTTAGTGACTGAGTTGGTTTTCCCCCAGTGCTCCGATTTCCACCCACATGCCAAAGACGTGCAGGTCTGTAGGTTAATTGGCTTTGGTTAAAAAAAAAAAGTAAATTGTCCAAAGTGTAGACCTTAGTGTAGGATAGTGCTAGTGAACGGGGATTGCTGGTCTGTACGCACTCGGTGGGCTGAAGAGCCTGCTTCCACTCTGTATCTCTCGTCTGAGGACCAAAGAAAGCACAGGAACGTCTGTGAATGGATCTCGCACACCTCGCTCTGACCTGTGCATTGAGGCCTTGCATTCATGGATTCCATGACCAAATATTCAAAGGAGATGTGCAGGCAAGTTTTTTTTACACAGGGTCTGGAACAGGCTGCGGGGGGTGGTGGAGGCAGATACAATAGAGGCATTTAAGAGACTTTTGGATAGGAAAATGAACGTGCAGGGAATGGAGGGATATGGGTTATGTACAGGCAGATAAGAATCGTCTTGGGCAAGTCATGTTCGGCACGGACATTGTAGACTGTGCGCACAGTCAGTGTGATCTCCCCATTGCCAAACACTTTAACTTCCTTCCCATTCCCAAACTGAACTTTCTGTCCAGGGCCTCTATGGTCAGATTGAAACCACATGCAAATTTGAGGAACAGCACCTCATATTTCACGTGTGCAGCTTACAACCCAGTGGTATGAGTATTGATTTCTCTAATTTCAAGTAGCCCTTGCATTCCCTCTCTCTCTCTCTGCCTCTAGTCATCCTGCTAGTTTCATTGTTCGCATCCGTATATCCCTTCGTTATCTCCTCGTCCACAGCCGACAATGGACCATTGTGGGCTCCATCTTTCCTTGGTGCCAGCTCTGATTTGTTCTGGCCCTACTCATTCCGCTAGTTTCCCTCTCCCCTGACTCTCAGTCTGAAGAAGGATTTGGACCAGAAACATCACCTATTTCTTTCCTCCAGAGATGCTGCCTGAACCGCTGAGTTACTCCAGCACTTTGTGTCTATTATTGCTGACTGAAGGGTCTGTTCTTGTGCTGTTTCGTTCTATGCTCTATATTTAATGGGTTTGGGGAGAAAGGTACTGAAAGGTGATGATAAACCACGTCGGTATTGTGCGGCAAAGCAGGTTTAAAGGAGAGAGACTGCAGCTATCTCTATTTTCCATGTTTCAATGGATGAAATTTCGTGAAGAATGCATTGATAGTTAACTCTCCAGACGTGTTTAATAAATAATGACGGTTTCACTGCAAAGCCAGTCTGAGAAGAGTAACTGCAATATGTGAAGTGTAGCCAGCAATGTCCTGGTGACTCTGCCCAGCAGTGAACCAGCTTCAAAGAGAGCGTGGACTTGCCAGCCCACCCTACACGGCCCAACTTCAAGCACGGGTGGAGCAATGAAGCCGGGCCCCGTGAGAAATGCCCCCAAATGAGATCTCGCACTTCCCAGAGTGACTGCGATTGCAATCAAGCCATTGGCTGACCCAAGATCTCCATTGAGGTTTTTAGAACATAGTCCGATACAACACAGGAACAGGCCCTTCAGCCCACAATGTTGGTGCCGTACGTTATGCCAAATTCAACTAACCTCCTCTGCCTGCAAGTGATCAATATCCTTCCAGATTCTTGATTAGTACGGGTGTCAGGCGTTACAGGGAGAAGGCAGGAGAATGGGGTTGAGAGGAAAAGATTGATCTGCCATGATTGAATGGTGGAGTAGACTCGATGGGCCGAATGGCCTAATTCTTCTCCTATGACTTATGAACTTATGAGCTCAGCAGATAACTTACCCGATCGCTCACTGTCTAAGACAGTAGCTGTTGCCTGTGCATTTGCTAGTTCTGTGATATTCTTGAACAATCTGAAGGGGGGACTCTTGTGTCAGTGTAAAGGATGGAAACACTGGCGTTTATGCTGGCTTAATTTCAAAGAAATATCAACCCTTTGCTCAATTTGAGCCTCCTGTTTTTGCCAGCCTTGAACAGCATTGGGGGATGTATCTGTAGAGTACATCAGCGGCTCTAAGCGATGTCATTACAGAAGAGCTGAAGACAGCTGCACTAGAACAGAACTTGCCTGCGGCATTTTGATCCAGTCCTTATTATCTCCATTTGTTAATTTTTAGGACTTAAAAGATGAATTGGTTCCAAATAAGGTTAAACAAGATTAGCAGCTGCTGGAAGGTCTGCAGTACATGTTTGTGGGAATGGTAAAGTGGACAGAGAATAGAATTATGTTTGGAAATGCTTTAATCCTGAGCTAGAAATTACTCTTCGTCTGTGAACATTAAATCACATCAAGGTGGTGATCTGATCCTGATAGCAAGCTGTGGACAAGGAATTGCAGGTGCTGGGTTACAAAAAAATACACAAGGTGCCGGACAGTATCTGTACCGACATGATGCCAAGACCAACTCTTATCTGCCTGCACATAAACCGTATCCCTCCGTTCCCTGCATATCCATGCGCCTATCCAAAAGCCTTTTAAATGCCACTATCGTATCTGCCTCCACCACCACCCCTGGCAGCGCGTTCCAAACCAAAACTTGCCCCC
This sequence comes from Rhinoraja longicauda, assembly GCF_053455715.1. NCBI lineage: Eukaryota > Metazoa > Chordata > Chondrichthyes > Rajiformes > Arhynchobatidae > Rhinoraja > Rhinoraja longicauda. The sequence goes on from NC_135958.1 coordinate 60,399,613, forward strand.
CACATCTCCATTAACCTTTGCCCCTCTTACCATAACTCTATGCCCTTTAATCTTTGATTTTCTTTCATCCTGGGAAAAAGGTTCTGACTTTCTACCGTATCTATGACTGTCTACCCTATCGATCGATGCCTTGATCCACAAATCCCAAGAATTATATCGACCTCTTCAATTTAGTTCATGGTTCGGCTTCCCTGAACTCCACGGTTTGGATCCCTCTTCTTCAGTTTCACATAACCTGCACTATCCCCATCCCTTTCGCTCCCCTCCTATCTATTCTAGTCCCCACATCACGTCCCCTTCTTCCCACCTTACTTCCCTCTCACCCTGTTCCTTCCACCCCCCCCCTCCCCCCCTCCCCCCCCCCCCCCCCCCCACCCTCCCAAACCCTGCATGCTCCTCCTGTGGGTCTGTGGGAACCCCTTTCCCTTTTTCCACTCCTTCACTTGTTCCATTCTTCACCTTTTCCCATCTCATTCCAGGCAGAGGGTGGCATACCTGGTCGAGGTGCTTCCTCACAGTGCCAGAGACGCGGGTTCCATCATGACCTCAGGTGCTGTCTGTGTGGAGTTTCTACTGTGTGGGTATCCTCCGGGTGCTCCGGTTTCCTCCCACATCCCAAAGACATGCGGGTTTTTTATAGGTTAGTTGTAAATTGCTAGATTCCTCTATAGTGTGCAGAGAGTGGATGAGCAAGTGGGATAACATAGAACTAGTGTGAATGGGTGATCGGTTCAGACTCAATGGGCCAAAGTGCCTGTTTCCATGGTGTATCTCTAATCTAAACTACACTAATCTGCAGCCTTTTGTTCCGTATTGTTCTGGAACAGCCTGAGCAGTAAGTGTCTCCATACTAGCCAGTTGATGCTTTCCTCCTGTTGGTACAGATTCGCTCGTTGCTGTTGGATTTCTGCTCCTCCCCATGTTTACTTGGGTAGAAAAATGGGACTTTCCACGCCAGTGAGCTTGTGAGAGATTGGGGAGTTATTGTTGTAATCAGAAAGAAGGAGAGATGCTTTAAAAATAAGTCATCGTGATGCTGTCTGTAAAAAAAACTTGTCAATTCTGTCCTCTCACTAATTCTAAAAATTATCTTTTGCTAAACTGTAGGATCCTTCAGTACAGATTATCTTTCTAGTAGTAGTAGTAGTATCGTTTGACCAGGGATCTAAGATGTTGGAGAAAAAAAATCAATGTTGTTTTATTTGTCACATGTGCAATTCCTTTTGCAAGTTTTGGTGCCTTTTCAAAGGTCCAAAGTCAGGTCTGCCCGTGCGCTCGGTCCACTGGAGTGGTTCCTGATCCAGGCAAGCCCCAGGCAAGCCCCAGGCTCCTGCAGGGCCTTCCTCCGTCCCCTTCCACCGGATCGGCCTGCGAACCGACGTCCCACTCCTCGCCTGACCTAGCTATTCCTCAGGTAAAAGTATGATTACACAGAACAAATAATATATCAGAATAATCAGTTAAAACAGAATTGGTCTTTTAGTTTAAGAGAGACCTCAGAGGCCACTTTTTTTCACTCAGGGTAGCTCAGAGGGAGCTATAGAAGTGGATACAGTTGCGACTTTTAACAGATATTTGGACAGCTATATGGAGCGGAAGGTTTCAGCGAGGTAGGAGCCAAATGCAGGACAGCCCAGTATGGCAACTTGGTCAACAAGATGGGCCGAAGGGCCTGTTTCCGTGTTGTACAGCTCTGTGGCTCTATGGCTCTGTGACAGGCAGCATCTGTATTGAGCATTGGGTTCAACATAGTGAATCAATTTGAATTTTTATACTACTTTCTATCAGAATAGTCGAATTGAAGTTACAAGCCATGTACGGGTTTTGTGGCCCATTGGGCTTAGAGACAGAGCCGAATAATTGAATGGAATAAACTGGAACAATTGCCTGGAATTCTCATGATTATTCCCAGGTTCAATGACTTTTGGCCGCTGAAGTGTCAATCAAAACTGCGACACCAACACAATATCTTCACTGCACAGCATTGATTTCAAATACCTATTAACAGAATATTATTCTGTTATCTCATTAGAATACATATCTGCCTCTTGTTGTATAATGCAATGACCCTTTTATTATGTGGGTGGGGGTGGGGGTGGGGGGGGGGGGGGGGGGTTACCCATGGCAACTTGAGGGAGCATTGTTCATAAGTTCTAGGAGCAGAATTAGGCCATTCGGCCCATCAGATCTACTCTGCCATTCACTCATAGCTCATCTATCTTTCTCTCTCAACTCCATTCTCCTGCCTTCTCTCCATAACCTCTGACACTCTTACTAATCAATTGGTTGTAGAGTAGGTGTACCATCAGCATGGTCTTCCAGATGGTGAGGATAAGAATCCTGATAGAAATAAGGATCTGCAGATGCTGATTTACAAAGGAAGAAACCTGACCTGAAACACTATACACCTTTCTTCCCCCCCCCCCCCCCCACCACCCTGCAATCAGTTTGAAAAAGGGTCCCGAACCAAAACGCCACCTATCTATGATCTCCAGAGATGCTGCCTGACCCGCTGAGTTACTCCAGCACTTTGTGTCTTCCACAGGAATAATGGTCCACAATCAATAATGGAAGGTAGGCGACAGAGGAACTCCTGAATATCTTGAAAAGGAAGTACAGAACAAAAGATATTGAGACATAAGGAACTGCAGATGCTGAAATCTTGAGGAAAAACACAAGTTGCTGGAGGCACTGTGGATCAGGCAGCATCTGGGAATGGAATGGACAGATGACGTTTCAAGTTGGGATTGACGCCCCGTAACGTCATCCATCCTTGTCCTCCACAGATGCTGCCTGACCCGCAGAGTTAGTCCAGCACATTGTGCCTATCTACAGTATCAACTCGCATCTGAAGTTCCTTCCTACACATTAATTAATACTGTAGCAAGACAAATTTGAAGTTACTTTCCCTGATTTTGCACACTTGCATTGAGCAGTACAGCACAACAGAACCTGCCTCCCACAATGTCTGTGCCAAACCTGATGTCAAGTTAAACTTATCACCTCTGCTTGCACATGATCCATTTCCCTCTATTCCCTGCATGTCCATGTGCCTGTCTAAAAGCCTCTGAAACACCACAGGCGTATCTGCCTCCACTACCACCCCTAACAGCAGATTCCAGGCACCCACCACTCTCTGCACATCACCTTTAAACATCGCCTTTTCACCTTAACGCTATGCCCTCTAGAATTTAAATATTTCCATCCTGGGGGAAAGGTTCTGACTGTCTACCATATCTATACCTCTCATAATTGTATTCTACCGGGTCTCCCCTCAGCCTTTTCCATGGAAAACATTCTAAATTTAGTTTAGGCATTTATATTGACACTTAAAGGCATTTAAGTGGGCAGACAAGTTGAAGTCCTGAAAGAATAAACACATTGAAGATGTGATAAAGACAATGCGATAAAATAAATCTAAATTAACAACATTGAGGAAAGTACAAAAAAGGTTTTCTCTCCCCAACTACAATCAGTTTGACGAAGGGTCCCGACCCGAAACATTGTCCACAGATGATGCCTGACCCGCTGAGTTCCTCCAGCACTTTGTGTTTTGCATTTGCAGTTCCTTGTGCCTCTAAGCTAACAGAATACCCAATTGCAAAAGAATGAACTGAACATGTTGTATAAACGGAATCTTCTTAATTAAGTGAATTCTGTCAAATGTGCTGCAGATGTATTTAGACTATCAAATCCAAAAGAAGTTGCAAGTCTCTTTAAAACAGAAACATACACTGAAGGCTCAGCAAATGTTTACTTTAATTTAGTTTAGTTTTAGATACAGCTTGGAAACAAACCCTTTTGGCCACCATGTCCGCACCGACCATCGATCACCCCATACACTAGTTCTAATCTACGTTCTAGGACAATAGGACAATTTACAAAAGCCAATTAACCTACAAACCTGTACGTCTTTGGAATGTGGGAGGAAACTGGAGCACCTGGAGAAAACCCACACGGGCACAGGGAGAATTTGCAAACTCTGTGCAGACAGCAACTGTAGTCAGGATCAAACCAGGCTCTCTGGTGCTGTAAGGCAGCAACTCTACCATTGCGCCATCGTGAACTATCCTGTAACACTTCAGGAAAAGCCTTCCCCACATCGGGATTAAACATTCACCGTTCGTTCTCGGTTTATTCCTGATTTTGTTGATGCTTGCTTATCTGGCCATGTAGATGAATGTACATTACGAGAATCACGAGATCTCCCAAACTATTCAGTGTGTTTGAACGATGCACAAATGAAGTATTTATCGCCGAATGAATAATAAATGATATCAGTCAAATAGCAATGTCAAAGAAATAACTAGTGGTTTGAGACCTGTGTTTATTTCTTCAGTCCAGAGTTGAACTCAAACATGTACACAACACCGGCATCAGTTTTATGGGCATTTCAAAGACTGTTGTATTTTTCATGAGATTTGCATGTCCTCCGGGAGCCTGAACCAGAACCACTAATCATCAATCTCATTACAGTTCCTGTGCAGTGCTTGCCCTTAAAGCTGAGCATTTAGGCAACTTCTACTCCAGCTTGGCTCATTCCTTTTCAACAACTGCAAGGTGCGGCACGGTGGCGCAGTGGTAGAGTTGCTGCCTCATAGCGTTTTCAGCGCCAGAGACCCCGGTTTGATCCCAACTACGGTTGCTGTCCGTACGGACTTTGTACGTTTTCCCCATGACCGCGTGGGCTTTCTCCTAAATCTTCGGTTTCCTCCCACACTCCAAAGGTGTACAGAGTTTGTAGCTTGATTGGCTTAGTATAAATGTAAATTGTCTCTTTTTTTGTGTGTAGGATAGTGTTAAAGTGCGGGGATCGCTGGTCGGTACGGACTCGGTGGGCCGAAGGGCCCGTTTCTGCGCTGCATCTCTGAACTAAATCAATCCCATTACAGATCCTGTGCAGTGCATGCCCTTAAAGCTGAGCAATCAGGCAACTCCAGCACCTGCTTGGGTCGTTCCTTTTCAACAACTGCATTTCTGTGCAGAGCATTGTCCAATAGTGGCAACATGGACAGACTCCTCATCCTGCCGACAGTCTGCCCATATTTCTTACCCGCAATTAATTCTTTCTTCTGAAATTATCAACGGTCTAGATCCAACAGCTTTGGTCTCTAGCCAACCCAACCGTTCAATTGCATTTCTAACCCAATCTGACCCAATTCTGTGCTACATGGTTCCACTCAACATGGGTCACCTCAATGTCCTGATGGATCTGAATCTTGCAGAGACCAAATGTCAATCACTTCTTTACCTAGAGGCATGTGTCAAAGCAGAACAGGTCAACATGCAGGCATTGACTACATCTCAACATTCCTTCCAGAGTATTATCACCCAGGGCCAATCTCTGTGATGGATCTCTGATCTAGTTTGTAGCTACTGTGGTCCATGGTAACATCCACGTTCCCATTCAAAGACCATGTGAGGAAGCAAATCAGTTTTAGGTGGGATTACTGTTCTTGTTGAAAGATTGGTTTCCATGCATGGGATCACGAAAATAAGAAGAAAAAAAAAAGCACTGCTCAGGAAGTGGATTTGCCCCTTCTTTGGTGAGTTCACCCACCACCGAGCTTTGCTCAATGCTGCCCATTGTAAAAAGGCGTGAAATTGTCCAAAAAAGGGATTTAAAATGGAGAAACAAGGAAATGCAGATGCTGGTTTACAAAGAAAGACACAAAGTGCGGGTGTAGCTCAGCAAGTGAGGCAGCGACTCTGGAAAATGTTGATAGGCGACGTTTTGGGTTGGGACCCTTCTTCATACTGACTGTGGGGTGGGGGGGGAGAGAAAGCTGGAAGAGAAGAGGAGCAAGACAAAGCCTGGGAAGTGATAGGGGACACAGGTAAGGAGTGGGGGGCGGGGCGGGGGGGTTTTGGGGCGGGGGGGTTTGGGGGCGGGGGGGGTGGGGGCAGGGGGAGGGGGGTTGATAGGCAGATGGTTGGACAAAGGCCAGAAATGAAAAGACAAAACATGTGAGATAAGAAGAGAAGAGAAGTGAATTGTGAAGCCAATGATATTAGGGTGACTTACGTTAAAAAAATGGGCACTAAAAATGGGCTAAATGCAGGCAAACGGGACTAGCCCTGTATGCCAACTTTGTCAGCACTGACAGGGTGGGTAAAGAGCCTGTTTTGTGTTGTATAGCTCTGACACTCTAATGGTTACACTGTAGGAAATAGAAACAGATTGCTATTGTGAACAGCACACAGAAATGTCCAGACCAATTTTTGAATGGGTTCTAATTCACCCAAATATAGCCACCAGGCTGATCTATTCCACGTTAAATTGATTTTGTGGTTGATAAACTGCCACTGACCAAATCAATTCCTAAGTTCACATAAATTTTAGAAACCTTACACAATGGAGGGCCTAGGCTTAACAAAGTAAACTGGTTGTGTGTTTATACATTTATTTTGAATGCAGGAAAATGATGGAGTAAAGGTGGCTTGTGATATTTAGTTTCCAGAAACTAAATATCTGCGTCATTGTACCTTGCTGTTAGAATATGTTTATATTGACCGTGGCTAGTTGTATGTGTGGAGTTGCCATTAGTTCCCTGATAAATGCATCTTGAAACTGATCAGAGCTTCATCATGGGAAGAGAAGCCACAAGTGACAAGACCACAACCCACTCTACTCAAGTAGTAGAGGGCATATCAAATACTAAAGGGCATAATTTTAAAGTGAGAGGGACAAATTTTAAAGGAGATGTGCGGGGCTAGTTTATTTGCACAGAGGGTGGTGAGTGCCTGGAACACATTGCCAGGTATGGTGGTGGAGGTAGATATGATGGTGCCATTTAAGAGACTTTTGGACAGACACATGCATATGCAGGGAACAGAGCAAAATGGATGATGCGCAGGCAGATAAGAGTTGATTTTGGCATCATGTTCGGCACAGACATAGTGGGCCGCGGGGCCTGTTCCCGTCTGTGCTGATCTATGTTCTATATTTTATCTTCTAATACTGTTCGCAATGCCTTTGAGTTAGTCCGTGCTGTCCACTTAGTTAAGCTGGTCTCTTATTTTTTTCAATGAAAGATTACTACGCCTTCCGAGTACGTTTGCAATCTGATTAAAGAACAACATATTTGCAAGAAGAGGCAGCATTGGTACAGTATATTAAAAATGTATTACTAGTGTGAAATAAATTATCCATAGTGTCACTTCTGAGAACTCGACTGATGGCGTTAAATGGATCCTGAACAACATGGATGAATGTTTCACTGCCTGTTAGCTATTAAGACTGGTTAAATTAAACTGGGGAGGCTCGTCTCAGTATGAATTGAACTCAAGATTCTAACAAAAAAATCTCTCTCTGAAACATCGTGTTTTGGCCTGAATAATTTAACAAAATTCATAAGTATAAATTGTTTTGGAAGTGACATGTTGGTGAACAAAGCCACCAAACAACATCGTGGGGATAATTGCCGACCTTGGCAATATGTTACCTGACAATGTTCAATATTAAATTATTGAAATGTTAGCTTTTCATTATCATAGATTCTTTACATGGTTGCGACCTTGATAAATAGATCATACATCAGTGAGTGTGATGCCTTGACATCGCTATTCACTGCCTTATGATTTCTTTTAAGTTTTAATTAATTAACAAAAAAATGTATTATCATTGATAGGGCTACTTGGATAAATTGGTAGCCTGGTGATTTTCATTAGCAATGGGTAAATTATCACTTCAAATACCCCCCCGGGTAAGTTATGAAATTGAGTTTAATGTAATTGTTATCTGTGAGTTGCCACCATGCTTGCTGCTTCACTCTCTCAGATTCCACAGGATTGCTGGTAAGTTATGGGAACGGAACAAAAGAGTTTGCGTTGTACAAAGCAGAGTGTTTTACAACAACAGACAACTTTCTCCTCAGAGACAATAACCCTCTGAAAGATTTGTATCAACATACAGCAAGCAAGTTATATTTCCTGAAGGGCTTCACATCAAATATTACAAACGACACGTTACATCCTTTCTCGAACAATGAAAAGGAATAAGCAAGGATCCAAAATAACGTCCAGTTTCTGTCAGCTTAATGCTGACACTGTACCTTCCAAATACTTTAGTTTTGTTCAGAGATGCAACGCGGAAACAGGCCCTTCGGCCCACCGGATATCTGTGGAATTCTTTGCCACAGAAGGCTCTGGAGTCAAAGTCAGTGGATATATTTAAGGCAGAAATAGATAGATTCTTGATTTGTACGGGAGTCAGATTATGGGGAGAAGGCTAGAGATTGGGGTTAGGAGGGAGAGATAGATCAGCCATGATTGAATGGCGGAGTAAACGATGTGCCGAATGGCTTAATTCTACTCCTATCACTTATGATCTTATTATCCTACACATTAGGGACAATTTATAATTATACCAAGCCAATTAGTCTACAAACCTGTACATCGTTGGAGAGTAGGAGGAAAGTGGAGCACCTGGAGAAACCCCACAAGTTCACAGGGAGAATGTACAAACTCCATACAGACAGCACCCGTAGTTAGGATCAAATCCGGGTCTCTGGCGTTGCAAGGCAGCAACTCTACCGCTGCGCCACCATGCCGCTTCAAATCTGGACTCTGGAGGTCATGATTATAGAGTCATATAGTGTGGAAACATGTCTTTTGGTCCAACTTGCCCACATTCACTTGCCCACGCCGACCAACATGCCCCATCTGCACTAGTCCCACCTGCCTGCATTTGGCCCTTCTCCTTCTAAATGTATCCTATCCATGTACCTGTCCAAATGTTTTTTAAACATCATGATTGTTAGTTCCTGTACTTTCTTCCTGATGGTAGCAGCAAGATGAGAGCATGGCTGGGGTGTTGGGGGTCTTTGATGATATTAGCTGACAAGGCTTTCTATCGGCTCCTTCGATGGTGAGGATGTCAGTACCTGTGATCGACTGGGCAGATCATGGATAGACAACCACAGTGGAACTGCTAATCTTCTTTTTGCTACCGCAACATTTTCAGCATCATCTATGAGGTGAATGAATGAATGAATGAATAAGTTTATTGGCCAAGTATGTGCATATACAAGGAATGTGCCTTGGTGCTCCGCTCACAAATGACAACACAAACATACAGTTAACAATAAAGAAGCCGAAACAATTGCTTGCATTATAGCAATCTTTATGACCCTGTCAAAATGTTCTTTTGCCAAGTTCATCTGCAGTACGTACATCTTCTAGCTACAAGTGTGACATCTATGTAGTCCATCCTGATAAAATCACATCATTTTGATTCTTTGGCTTCACTGCCTTAAGCAAGCATCTCCATTTTGGCTTCTGCAGTCTTTTACAATAAAAACAAAATATGATACAATCTTAATTGCGCTGCGTGAAAGGTTGGTGGCTTGCTTCAGGGAGACACTGTTTGTTCCTCCAGGGTGCGGTTGAAATGCCACTGGTCATCCATATTTTGTCATAGACATCCAATGGTCATTGGTACTGTTTTATTATTGTCGCATGCAGCAAGGTACAGTGCAAAGCTTTGTATCGCATATGATCCAGTCAAATCATACCATACGTAAGTACATTGGGTGGCGTAAAGGAGATACTAAACAGAGTGCAGAATATAGTGTAGGAGAAAAACTGCAGATGCTGGTTTAAATCGAAGGTAGACACAAAATGCTGGACTAACTCAGCGGGTCAAGCAGCATCTCAGGAGAGAAGGAATGGGTGACGTTTCGGGTCGAGACCCTTCTTCAGACTGATGTCAGGGGAGGGGGCAGGACAAAGATAGGATGTAGTCGGAGACAGGAATACGAGTAGGAGAACTGGGAAGGGGGAGGGGATAGAGAGGGAAAACAGAGACTACCTGAAGTGGGAGAAGTCAATGTTCAAACTGCTGGGGTATAAACTGCCCAAGCAAAATATGAGGTGCTGTTCCTTGAATTTGCGCTTGGCCTCACTCTGACAATGGTGGAGGCCCAGGACAGAAAGGTCAGATTGGGAATGGGAGGGGGAGTTGAAGTGCTGAGCCACCGGGAGATCAGGTTGGTTGAGACAGACTGAGCGGAGGTGTTCAGCGAAACGATCTCTGAGCCTGCACTTGGTCTCGCCGATGTAGAGAAGTTGACATCTGGAACAGCAGGTACAATAGATGAGGTTGGAGGAGATGCAGGTGAACCTCTGCCTCACCTGGAAAGACTGTTTGGGTCCTTGGATGGAGTCGAGGGGGGAGATAAAGGGACAGGTGTTGCATCCCCTGCGGTTGCAGGGGAACGTTCCTGGGGAGGGGGCGGTTCGGGTGGGAAGGGACAAGTGGACCAGGGAGTTTCGGAGGGAACGGTCTCTGCGGAAAGCAGAAAGGGGAGGGGATGGGAAGATGTGGCCAGTGGTGGGATCCCGATGGAGGTGGCGGAAATGTTGGAAGATAATTTGTTGTATGCGACGGCTGATAGGGTGGAAGGTGAGGACAAGGGGGACTCTATCCTTGTTACGAGTAGGGGGAGGGGGAGCAAGAGCGGAGCTGCAGGATATTGAGGAGACCTAGTGAAAGTCTCATCTATAATGGAAGAGGGGAACCCCCGTTTCCTAAAGAATGAGGATATCTCCGAGGCCCTAGTGAGGAACACATCATCCTGGGCGCAGATGCGGCGTAGACGGAGGAATTGGGAGTAGAGGATAGAGTTTTTTCAGGAAACATGGTGGGAAGAAGTGTAGTCAAGATAGCTGTGGGTAGCTATATAATGTTACAGTTGAAGGGAAAGGGCAGATAATAAAAAAATACAAGGGCTGCAACAATTGACAGATTCTTGATTCCTGTCAAAGGTTATGGGGGGGAAGGCAGGAGAATGGGGTTGAGAGGCCATGATTGAATGGCAGAGTAGACTTGGTGGGCTGAATGGCCTAATTCTGCTCCTAATGCGAGCAAGGGAGTAATAAAATCCAAGAAGATTCAAAAAGAAAATACAAACAATGATAGATACAGATGAAGTTCACCGACCAGAGATTTGCAATTCATAAATTATCTAAATAAGCAACATTTCAAAGCATGTTGAATTAAAAATGTTAATGTTAGTTCAAAAATAGAGAAGATTGCAAAGATGTAAGAAAATCTTCAATCAAAACTTCCCAATTTAATTCACTCATTGTCATCCTTTCATTATTGGGTTGCTGCATATGGCTAAGCAGATTTCCCCTTCCTTTAAACTTTGCCCCTCTCACTTTAAGCCTATGCTCTTGAGTATTTGATATTTTCCCATCCTGGGGAAAAGGTTCTGACCGGCTACCCGATCTATGCCTCCCATCAATTTATATACTTCTCCCCTCGATCTCCAGCACTCTGCAGAAAACAATCCAAGTTTGTCCAACCACTCTTTGCAGCTGGTAACCCCTAATTCAGGCACCATTCTGGTACACATCCTCTGTACCCTCTCCAAAGCATCCACATTCTTCCCGAACTGCACGCAACACAGTAAACCCTCACGATAATGGACCACAGGGTGGAGGATGGTGTCCGTCATTGCCGATTGTCCGCTATCACCGAGTGAGGTGGGGTAAAGTTTAACCCAAGGCTGGGAGGGAAGACGCGCGGTGTTGGGGGGGAGGGGTAAACAAGTGGGAGTTCACAGGCAGGGGAGCCACTGAGCACCCGGCCCCACACGTGGCGCGCCAGGGACGGGCCCAGTACTCACGCCGTCTTCATGCTGCTCGCTACCTCTACCCCCGCAACCAGAAGCTCCCGCCCCGGGGCGCCCGGTCGTTGGGTAACTGGCAGAAGTGGGGGTTGGGGGGTGGTGTAACGGATCCCTCGGTCAGCTTTAACCAAAATCCGCTGTAGAGAGGTCCGTTATTGCGATGGTTTCAAGAGAGAGTTCGATTTAGCTCTTAGGGCTAACGGGATCAAGGGTTATGGGTGGAAAGCAGGAACGGGATGATCATATTGAATGGCGGTGCTGCCTCGAAGGGCTGAATGGCCTACTCCTGCACCTATTTTCTATGTTTCTACGTTTCTATGGTTCTCTGTGCTCCAAATGCAGCCTAAACAAAGTCCTATAAAGCTGCATCATGACTTCCTTTATCTTATACGCAACCAATGAAGGTAAGCATACTGTAGATCCTTCCTAGAACATCTTACATGGAAACTCAGAGGTATGTAGATATATAATTAAAACCATGGGTCGCTGTATCACTTACAAAAGTCACATTTTTGCTGTCTCCGATACCTGGGCGTGTCTTCAATCTCCCTTAATATTTCAAAAGACCATCGAAGTGAGACTGAATTTTTTTTGGTGTAAGCATTGTTCATAAATAAGCTGCACACATTTTAAAAAATCTATTTAATAAATAAACTGTGCTGCAGGCATCTCGTTGAAACAGAACCAATAGTTGAAGGGGAGAAAAAAAAACTTCTTTAGTAATTTATAAACACTTAATGGAATTCCGAGATTAAAGGCAACAAAGGGATGAGGTTAACACATGAAAATCAAAAGAGTTTCCGTTCAAACCAAAAGAGTTTCCGTTCAAACCCAAAATAAATATGTGATCCTAAAGGGATAAAAAATCTACAAAAACAGTTGATTGTTACACTTCAAGCACATTTTTAGTTTAGTTTAGAGATACAATGCGGAAACAGGCCCTTCGGCCCACCGAGTCCGTACCGACTAGCGATCCCTGCGCATTAACGCTGCCCTACACACACACGAGGGACAATATTACATGAACCTACAAACCTGTATGTCTTTGGGGTGTGGGAGAAAACCGAAGATCCTGGGAAAAAAACACACACACAGGTCACGGGGAGAACATACAAACTCCGTACAGATAGCACCCGTAGTCAGGATGGAACCCATTACTCTGTCGCTGTAAAGCAGTAGTTCTACCGCTACGCCACCATGCCACCCACATCTACATATTGAATGCTTCAAAACTAGCTCAAGCCTTTTCTAAAGATGTGAGAAAACTTTAATGCCAGCAAGTGGTCTACAATTTATTTTGTTACAACAGCATAAATTGTATATTTTACCAACCTCTCATTAGTTTCTGTAATAATTGATTACAAAGAAACAATTTATCAAAGCATGTTCCTAAATATATGTTCTAGGAGTAGAATTAGGCCATTTGCCCCATCAAGTCTACTCCGCCACTCAAAACCCAAAATGGCGGCGCTGCCCTAGCAGCTGCGGCTTACCTGCGGTCCGTATGTCTTTGTGTTTTTGTTGGTTTTTTTTGTCTTAATGGTAGATGTGATGTCGTGTTTTTTTGTGGTTGTGTACTATGTATGATGGTGGTGGGAGGGGAGGGGAGGGGAGGGGAGGGGGGAGCTGTAAAATTGTAAATTTGTCCCTTCCGAACGGAGACCCGACCTTTGTTTTCTGGGTCGAGTCTCCGTTCCTGCTGCGGCCTACCATCGGCCAAACTCCTGGAGCTGGCGGCCTCCAGGGCTCTGGTTCGCAGAGCCCGCGGACCAGACTTACCATCTGTGGAGCCGGCTGACTTCGGAGGCTGCAGGAGCGGCTGCGACTCGCCTTCGGCTCGGGCCGCGTGGATGCCGACATCGGGAGCTCCGGCAGCGGCAGCGGCAGCGTGTTCGCCCGCCCCGGATCGCAGGGGTTGGGTCGGCCCACTGCGGACATTTCACCTTCCGGCGCGGCCTGAAATAGGCCGCGGGATTTTTCTCTGCTCGGCGGGGGCTTCAATGTCGGGAGCCACGACCGCCCCGACGTGCAGCAGCAGCGGCAGCGGCAGCGTCTTCGCCATCCCCGGATCGTGGGGCTTGGGTCGGCCCGCTGCGGACCTTTCACCGTCCGGCGCAGCCTGGAACGTGGAAACCTCAACAGCCTGACCGCGGGAGAAGACGGCAGGGGAAGAGAAATGACATTCTGGCCTTCCATCACAGTGAGGAGGGGACTGGAGGAGACTCACTGTGATGGATGTTTCTTTTTGTTTTGTGTTTTGTGTTGGTTGGGGTTGTGTAATTTGCTTATTTTATTGCTCTATTGTTGGACTGTGGGTGACGAAATCTCGTCCAAAAGACTTGTTTTTTGGATGACAAATAAAGATATCCTGAATCATAGCTGATCTATCTTTCCCTCTCAACCCCACTTTCGTGCCTTCTCCCCATAATCCCTGACACCTGTACTAATCAATCACACTCACTAAAGTGTATGTCCCAATCCAGCCAAACAGAAGTGATGAAAAGTTCCCTTGTTCTGCTAAATATGCTTTTGATCTCTGGCCACTTTCTGCTTTCTTTCACACATTTCTCCCACTGTATCACTCCTCCTTCCCCTCTCCCACATTCTCTTGCCCCCTTCCATCTACATCTTTTACTCTGGCCTCGCAATTCACTCCTTTTCTCTCCATATCTGACATCTCTGGCCTTTGTCCAACCATCTGCCATTCAAGCCCCCTCATCTGTATCCACCTATCACTTGCCTGGCCTTGTCCAACCCCAACTTCTCTTCCAGCTTTCTTCCCTCCCCCTCACCACAACTGAAGAAGGGTCCCGACACAAAACGTCACCTCTCCATGTTTTCCAGAGATGTTGCCTGACCTGCTGAGTAACTCAAGATTCCAGTAACAGCAATTCGACTTTAGACTTTACTTTACACTTTAAAGATACAGCGTGGAATAGGCCCTTTGGTCCACCGAGTCTACGCTGACCAGCGATCACCCTGTACACTAGCACTACCCTACACACTAGGGACAATTTACAGAAGCCTATAGGTGCAGATCAAGAGCAAGCAAGATTATGGGTGACCCCAACCACCCCAGCAACGGACTGTTCCAGCTGCTACGGTCAGGCAAACGCCTCCGCTGTCACGCTGTAAAAACGGAGAGGATGAGACGGGGTTTCTTCCCACAGTCCATCAGGACTGTTAACTATTATATCACCAGGGACTACATTTTTTCTGTATTCATTTTAATTTTTATGCTGTAATTGTAATTTTTTGCACAATCCGCAGGCATTGCCACTTTCATTTCACTGCACATCTTGTATGTGTATGTGACAAATAAACTTGGCTTGATTAACCTACAAACCTGTACAATTTTGGAGTGTGGGAGGAAACCTGAGCACCCGGGAGAAACCCACGCGTACAAACTCCGTATCGACAGCACCCAAGGTCAGGATCGAACCCGGGTCTCTGGCGCTGTAAGAGACAGGTATCCCTTATCCAGAGCAACAACAAAAAAAACTGCTGGAGGAACTCAGCGGATCAGGCAGCATCTGCAGCATCCTTGTGTCTTCCTTTATTCCAATGTGTTCGACAGAACAAAAAATCTTTAAATAATTAAAAACTATTGTTCGATTCTTCATGAAACAGAAGGTCAGTAAACCAAAGAGCAGCACGTAGATAGGTTCTAATGGCTTTTTTTTGCAGTGCTTTCTTCTATAGATAAGAGGTAATCTGAAAGAAGAATGTAAAATTATGAGAGGAATATATCGGGTAGACAGTCAGAACCTTTCTTCCAGAATGAAAATATCGAATGCTGGAGAACATAGGTTTAAGGTGAAGGGGGCAAATTTTAAAGGAGATTTGCAAGGGAATTTTTTTACAGAGTATAGTGGGTGCCTGCAATGCGCTGCCAGGGGTGATGGTGGAAACAGATACAATTGTGGCATTTGAGGCTTTTAGATAGGCGCATGGATAAGCAGGGAAAGGAAGTAAATAGATCACGTGCAGGCAGAGGAGATTAGTTTAACTTGTAATCAACTGAAGAAGGCTCTCGACCCGAAACGTCACCCATTCCTTCTCTCCTGAGATGCTGTCTGACCCGCTGAGTTACTCCAGCATTTTGTGAATAAATAACTTGTAATCATGTTCAGCATAGACATTGTGGGCCGAAGGGCTGTTCCAGTGCTGTACTGTTTGTTCTATGCACTGCCTTTTTTATTTGTGCTGTTGAAAGAATTGATTTGGCATTCCTTGATGATAACCAGTTTCCACACACTGCCATAGCTGTGATGCTGTGTGATTCAAGTTGTTGATGATCCTGCTTCAAGCTACAGCTAAACTTTCAAACAGCCCCCAAAGAAAAATAATTGGCACAATCATCGTTTAATTACTTCAGCATTTGCCAAATATTTGTTCCCCAGATCATTATTAATTTATGAAAGAAAAATATAGAACTAAGTGTAAATTCATGAAGGACTGACTTATTAGGCGAAGGATGTTGTTTGGGGTTGTTACCGATGTGTGTTTTGACTCTCCCTTGCCATGTTTAACAGTAGTTCACATTAACAGGCCTTGTTCTGTTTTCTGACTGGATTGTACCGGAGGAGGTAGTTTAGGCAGGTACAATAACAACATTTAAAAGCCATTTGAACAGGTGCATGGAGTGAGGCTGCACTTGGAGTATTGTGTTTAGTTTTGGTCACATCTGCCACAGGAAGGATGTCATTAAGCCGGGAATTCAGAGAAGATTTACAAGGATGTTGTCGGGACTCAGGGGCCTGTGCTGTAGGGAAAGGTTGGGCAGGCTAGGACATTATTCCCTGGAGCGCAAGAGGCTGAGGGGTGATCTTGCAGAGGTGTATAAAATCAAGAAGGCAATAGAGAGGGTGAATGCACAGAGTCTTTTACCTAGAGCAGGGGATACAAGAGCTGGAGGACGTGGGTTTAAGGTGAGAGGGAAAAGATTTAATAGGAAGCCTGAAGTGGATGTGAAAGTGGGATAACATAGAACTCGTGTAAAGAGAAATCGATGGTCGGCGTGGACAGTGGGCCGAAGGGCCTATTTCCATGCTGTATCTCTGAAAATCAAACAAAAACTCTAAAGCAAATGAAGTTGTGTTAATATTTGTAGACTGGAGGTTGGATTACAGAGGTGAGAAAGACTTTTATGTTGAAACTGTGAGATGTTTAGTGAGGCTGTTCTTGGAATACAAAGGGCAGGTCCGGTCTCTATGTCCAACAAAGGACCTACTTGCTACAAAGGTAGTGCAGCAAAGGTCCACCAAGATTACTACTGTGATGAAGGGGTTGTTCAACAGAACAGACGTGCTTACACCCACTGAAATTTAAGACAGTTGAGAGGTGGTTTATTCAAAATATACGGCACTGAGAGAGCTGGACAATGTGGTGCTGAGGTGCTGCCTCCCCGGGCTGAATCGTTTAGTATTTAAGGGGCAGGGAGGAAGTTTTAGGGGTTGGGATAGCAGTTTGTACCATTAGAAATAGCAGCAGAATTAGGCCATTTGGCCCATCAAGCTTGCTTTGCCGTTGGATGATGGCTGATCTATTATTCCCTCTCAGCCCCATTCTCCTGCCTTCTCCCCGTAACCTTTGACACCTCTACAGTCAAGACCCGATCAAGGACCACTTTAAAAATACCCAATGACTTTGCCTCTACTGTCATCTGTGGCAATGAGATCCACAGATTCACCACCCTGAGATGGATATTACTGACCTAAGACACTTCCATTCCCTAAAGACTTTGGTTGTTCAACCAATAAATGCATTGCAGCCTCAGGTCAATCTTTTGTGTGCTGAGAAATCATCCAACGTGCCTCTACTTATGGTAGACACAAATTGCTGGCGTAATTCAGCGGGTCAGGCGGCATCTCTGGCGATGCTGTCTGACCCGCTGAGTTACTCCAGCATTTTATGTCTATCTTTGGTATAAATCAACATCTGCAGTTCCTACACATTTTGTACCTCTAGGTATGTAACAGAGCAAATAATTACTTTGTGATACTTCGGAGCAGAAAGTGCCCAATGATTGCATAATTTAAAACAATAAACAAATTTCATATAAAATATACACAACACATTAATTAACATATAATGAACTCAGAAGCTTTGCGTCATTCGTTTGTAACCAGACAAGCACAAAATATAAATCATTATCTTGTTCAGGAACAATCTACTGCTTACCGCAGGGCTGCTATTAGAACTTGGAAGCAACAGCCATCATCTACGTTTCATTTTAAATTGCCCTGAGCATATCTGTAACATTGGCTTTATTGTTCGAGTTTCATCTGATTGGCATGCTTCTGCATAATGTTGGCAAACTTTCAATTAATCTGACTCTCGAAAATCAATGCATTATGAAAATATATTCAGCATATTTGCAGGGAAATGTAATGCTGCAGAGTGAATGGAAACGCCGTGTTTTTCCAGCTGCTGTGATATTGTGGACTCTCAGACGAGGATGCACGCAGTGCATTTTTTGCAGACAAAAAGGTGCCAGCATGCATTGTGATTATGGATACAGCATGGAAACATGCCCTTCAGCCCACTGAGTCCACGCCGACCATCGATCACCTGTTCACACGAGGTCTATGTTATCCCACTTTCCCATCCACTTCCTACACACCAGGGGCACGATACAGAGCCCTATTAACTTGCAATCCTGCACGTCTTTGGGATGTGGGAGAAAACTGGAGCACCCGGAGGAAACCCACGCGGTCACAGACAGAACGTGCAAACTCTGCACAGACAGTACCCAAGGTCAGGATTGAACCTGGGTCTCTGGCGCTGTAAGGCAGCGGCTCTACCAGCTGTGCCACTGTACCGCCGATATCATTCCTTGCTGTCAGTGTCCACAGTGGATCATCCAATAAGCTGCAAACGGACCTGACTGCCTAAGTTAATTAATAAGTTTTAACTTCTAAACGTTAGTTCATTTTTGGTAATATTAGGGAGCAGTCCTGAGCTATTACCTACCTCACTGGGGCCCTCTGAAATTTCCGCCATCTCCAACGGGATCCCACCACTAGCCACATTTTCCCATCTCCACCCCTTTCCGCCTTCCGCAGAGACCGTTCCCTCCGCAGCTCCTGGTTAACTCAACCCTTCCCACTCAAACGAGCCCCTCCCCAGGTACCTTCTCCTGTAACCGCAGAAGATGCAACACCTGTCGCTATACCTCCTCCCTCGACTCAGTCCTGGGACACCAACAGTCCTTTCAGGTTAGGCAGAGGTTCACGTGCACCTCCTCCAACCTCATCTACTGTATCCATTGTTGAAGATGTGGACTCTTGTACATCGGTGAGACCAAACGCAGACTGGGCGATCATTTTGCGGAACACCTTCGCTCAGCCCGCCTGAACCAACATAATCTCCCGGTTGCTGGACACTTTAATTCTCCTTCCCATTCCTACACAGACCTTTCTGTCCTCGGTCTCCTGCATTGTCAGAGTGAGGCAAAATGCAAATTGGAGCAACAGCATTTCATATTTCGTTTGAGCAACTTACAGCCCAGTGGTATGAATATTAATTTTTCTCACTTCAGGTAGCCCCAGCATTCCCTCTCTCTCTCTCTATCCCTCCCCCACCCAAGTCGCACTAGCTTCTCATTTTCACCCTACAAACAGCTTACAATGGCCTGTTTCCTTTATCATCGTTACTTTTTTGCATATCTTTCATTCATTGTTCTTTATCTCTCCACATCGCCGTCTATGTCACTCGTTTCCCTTATCCCTAACCTGTCTGAAGAAGGGTCTCGACCAAAAACATCACCCATTCCAGAGATGCTGCCTGTCCCACTGAGTTACTCCAGCTTTTTGTGTCTATCTTCTCATTGGAGACCCTCAGACTATCTTTGATCAGACTTTACTGTACTTTTTTATTGCACTAAACGTTATTCACTTTATTCCCTTTATCATGTATCTCGTACACTGCGGGCAGCTCGATTGTAATCTTGTACGGTCTTTCCGCTGACTGGTTATCACGCAATGAAAGCTTTTCACTGTACCTCCGTGATTGTGACAATAAACTAAACTAAACTAAAATTAAACTAAACATAAAAAGTCAAAATATTTGAAAATGCTTTTTTTTTTTTTGCAGTGTCGGTACACCTTGCCAGCACCTTAAGTCACAAAAACAGCACTGGTCGCAAGTACGAATATGTTATGCATTGCCGCACTGTCCTGCAACATGTACCCCCATCACCAGACTCAGGAACAGCTTCTTCCCCTCCGTTATCAGGCTTCTGAACGGTTCTTTCATAAGCTGGGGTACTGCCCGATTCACCTCTATTGCAGTGCAGACATTGGACTTTGGAACTGATGTGCTGCAATGCTGGGAACTATATTCTGCACTCTGTATCTTCCCCTTTGCTCTATCTATTGTACTTGAGTTTGACTTGATTGTATTTACGTATGTATCGTACTATCCGATTATCTGGATGTCATGCAGACCTCAGTACATGTGACAATAATAAATCTTAATCTAAACTGAGGCCACATGCACGTCACAAGCCCTTCAAATCTGAACATTCATCATCAGACCAGAATTAGCCTTAATTTGTTACATAAAAACTAAACAAGGAACGCTGGAGCCGACAAATTACACTCCTAGTCAAACAACCTAAGGCACTTCAAAGAAGTGCTATCAAACAAAACTTGACACCAGGCCACATTAGGAGACACTATAAGAAGTGTAAGAAAATAACTGCAGATGCTGGTACAAATTGAAGGTATTTCTTCACAAAATGCTGGAGTAACTCAGCAGGTCAGGCAGCATCTCAGGAGAGAAGGAATGGGTGACATTTCGGGTCGAGGCCCTTCTTCAGACTGAGATACTAGAACAGTTCAATGTGGAAATGTTTTGGTTGCTTGCATTAACTTACTGTCAAGAGTCAAGAGTGTTTAATTGTCATATTAATCGAAAATGGAACAGTGAAATTCTTACTTGCAGCAGCATAACAGGTCTGTTGTAGCGACCATAGAGAGTGGTCCTGGTCGTCGAACCCTCAGATTGGCCGGAAAGGTCACGTGTGGGCGCGACCGTAGGGATTGGTCCAGAGAGCGACATCGCTGATTGGACAGCGATGTCATGTGCGCTTTTGGCGCCCAAAAAGAGTAGTTCAGAGAAGTCTTCGAAGAAGACAGTGAGTTTTTGATGGTTGTCCGTTACCTTGTTGTTTAACCTTTGTATTCGAATATTGCTGTCGCAATAAACTTCTTCTACAACGAACAAGTTTCCGGACTCGCCATATTGGTGACCCCTACGTGATCTGGACGATCACCGACCATGCAGGAACACGACGCCCCGTTGTTGGATGCTGCGCCTGGCACACCGGAGTTAAGCGCAGTAAGCGTTCACCTTCCGTCGTTTTGGACACATCAACCGCAATCTTGGTTCGTCCACAACGAAGCCCAGTTTCATTTAAGGAACATATCGGCCGACGCGACGAAGTATTACTATCTCGTCAGCGCTCTATCACCGGAGACGACCACACGCGTGATGCGGTTCATCGTTAATCCGCCTGCGGAAAACAAGTACGAGGCAATGAAGACATTGTTACTACGAACCTTCGGGTTCCATAGGCACGATCGCGTTAAAAAACTTCTGCACCTACCGGATCTCGGAGATCGACTGCCGTCCGTTCTCATGGCCGAGATGATGATGCTAGCCGGTGAGCATACGGATTGCCTCATGTTCGAGCAGGCATTCCGAGAGAAGCTTCCCGAAGATGTCAGACTTCTGCTCACGGATTGTTCTTTTAAGGACCCCGAAGCATATGCAGAGAAAGTGGATGCGCTCATAGCGGCTAAATCGAAGGGAAGCGGTTCGATCAACAAGGTCTCGACATCAATGACCACGCCACAGCGACATCAAGATGGCGCCGCGTCTCCCGCCAGTTCTCCAAAAGCCCGCCAAAAAGATCCGCACAAGCGCGGCTGGTGCTATTATCACCTACGATGGGGTAGAGAATCCCGCAACTGCCGCTCACTTTGTACTTTCGCGGGAAATGCCTCGGCCGATCGTACATAGGGGCAGTTGCGATTGGCCAGAACCGACGCCTCTACGTCCGAGATCGATTCACGGACACAGAATTTTTGGTGGACACGGGAGCCATTGTCAGTATAGTGCCGCCGACCGACCTCGAGACCAGATCGGGTAAGACAGGTCCCACCCTCATCGCGGTTAATGGCAGCCCCATTCGCACGTTCGGTACACGGAAGATGTCCCTTGTGTTAGGCCTCCGCACGTACGAATGGCCATTCATCGTAGCAGACGTCAGACAAGCAATCCTAGGCGCAGATTTTCTCTGGGCCTTTTCACTGCCCTGATGTCCGCGGTAACGGCCTCCGACCCTCCGCCAGCGAGGAGCCCGTCGCTCCGACAATCGCCTCCCCACTCAGCCCTACTGTCCAGGCCGTTGTCGCGGCCCCTGACTCGTATGCTGAGGTCCTGGCGGAGTTTCCAGAGCTGCTCATCCAGCGTTTTGACGCCCTTTCGGCCAAGCATGGCGTGGTCCACCACATTCGCACCGAGGGGCCTCCCGTTTTCGCTCGGGCCAGGAGACTACCGCCAGACAAACTGGTGATGGCGCGGGTGGAATTCAGGAAAATGGAGGAAATGGGCATTGTCCGTCAGTCCGACAGCCCGTGGGCCTCGCCGTTGCATATGGTCTCCAAAGCATCTGGGGGGTGGAGACCATGTGGCGATTATCGGCGTCTCAATGCAGTCACCACGGCTGATCGCTACCCCATACCGCACCTGCAGGACTTTTCGTCTGGGCTGGAAGGGGCGGTGGTTTTCTCCAAGATCGATTTGGTGCGAGGATACCACCAAATTCCTGTGCGGCCGGAGGACATACAAAAAACTGCCACGATCACTCCGTTCGGGTTGTTCGAATGGTTGCGCATGCCTTTCGGTTTAAAGAACGCGGCACAGGCTTTCCAGCGACTGATGGACCGTGTGGGTCGGGGTTTACCCTTTGTGTTTATTTATTTGGACGACATCCTGGTCGCCAGCCCCTCAGTGCAGGAACACCAGGTCCACTTGCGGACTGTGTTCCAGAGGCTCCAAGACCACGGGCTCATTATCCAACCCTCCAAGTGTCAATTCGGCCTCCCTTCTCTTGATTTTCTAGGGCACAGAATCACCCCTGCCGGCGCCACCCCTTTGCCCGAGAAGGTGGAGGCTATCCGGGCATTTCCCAGGCCCACCACAGTGAAAGGGCTGCAGGAGTTCGTAGGTATGGTTAACTTCTACCATAGGTTCGTTCCGGTAGCTGCGTGGGTTATGCGCCCGCTCTTCCAGTGCCTTGCGGGAAAACCGGTAGAGTTGATATGGTCCCCAGCCGCAGAGTCGGCTTTTACAGCAGCTAAGGCGGCTTTGGCAGACGCCACCATGTTGGTCCACCCGAGCCCCTCCGCCCCCACGGCCCTGACGGTTGACGCCTCTGACGTGGCGGTGGGTGGGGTCTTGGAGCAGCAGGTCGGTGGCCGTTGGCAGCCCTTGGCGTTTTTCAGCCGGCAACTAAATTCGGCTGAGCTGAAGTATAGCGCATTTGACCGAGAGCTTCTGGCCCTCTATTTAGCTGTTCGTCATTTCAGGTATTTCCTTGAGGGCCGCCCATTTGTGGCCTTTACGGACCACAAACCATTAACATTTGCATTTTTCAAATTGTCTGACCCATGGTCGGCCCGCCAGCAGCGGCACCTGACTGCCATCTCCGAATTTACCACCGATGTCCGTCATGTCGCGGGTAAGCTTAATGCCGTTGCTGACGCCCTGTCTAGACCTGCTTGTTCCCCCATTTCGGCGGTGGACTGCGAGGTGGATCCCCAGGAGCTTGCGGAGGCACAGCTTCTAGCGGATACCGCCTCGGCATACCAGTCCACCACTTCGGGGTTGAAGTTGGCTCAGGTAGCCTGCGGGTCGGAAGGCACAAAAGTCTGGTGTGATGTTTCTCTTCCCCGTCCCAGGCCGGTAGTGCCGCCCTCCCTTCAGCGCCGGGTTTTCGATGCCATTCACGGGCTGGCGCACCCGTCCATCCGCTCCACCTCTGCTTTAGTAGCAGTTCGGTTTGTCTGGAATGGCCTACGTAAACAGGTAGCGAGTTGGGCACGTTCCTGCGTTCCCTGCCAGACCGCTAAAGTCCAGCGCCATGTCCAGCCCCCCGTACAGGAGTTTGAGGTCCCAGCAGTTCGTTTTTTCCACATTCACGTGGATTTAGTCGGGCCCTTGCCTTCCTCCCGGGGCTACACCCATCTCCTCACGGTGGTGGATCGGTTCACCCGGTGGCCAGAGGCTTTCCCATTGTCTGATATCTCGGCAGCCTCTTGTGCCAGGACTTTGGCCCTACATTGGGTAGCACGTTTCGGGGTCCCGGCAGTTTTTACCACTGACAGGGGGCCGCAGTTCACTTCGTCCCTCTGGGCCGCGCTCGCAGAGCTGCACGGTTCCAAGTTACAACCCACTACTGCATATCACCCCCAGGCAAATGGACTTGTAGAGAGGTTCCACCGTCAACTTAAAGCGTCCCTCAGTGCGAGGCTTGAAGTCCCGGACTGGGTGGACCAACTCCCCTGGGTCCTTCTGGGCATCCGGACTGCTCCTAAGCAAGATCTCGGTACTTCGTCCGCGGAGCTAGTATATGGCTCGCCACTTAGAATACCCGGAGATTTGCTTCCGGACCCCCCCGACCAGCTGCCTCCAGTCCCATCAGTTTTAGCTTCGCTCCGGGCACGGGTGGGTTCCCTGGCCCCAGTTCCGACTTCACGTCATGGGTGTCCCAGGGTACACGAACCACTTTCCCTGAAGGACTGTGAGTTTGTGTTTTTGCGAAAAGATTCCCATCGTGCCCCGCTGCAGAAGGTATACGAAGGGCCGTTCCGGGTTTTGAGTAAGGGGACGGCTACCTTCACTTTAGACGTGGGCGGCAGGAGTGAGCTCGTCTCGGTGTCCAGGCTGAAACCTGCACACTTGGATCCGGACCAACCAGTCCTGGTCGGCCAACCACCTAGGAGAGGCCGGCCTCCAGCAGTCCCGATCAGTCCAGAACTCCCCGTTCAGGCTGTTCCACCAAGCACGGAATCCCAGGCTCCTGTGGTTCAGGCTGCTCCTCTCCTTACTCGTTCGGGTCGCGAAATCCGGCTCCCTACTAGGTTCCGTACCTTGGGTTCTGGGGGGGGTCATGTAGCGACCATAGAGAGTGGTCCTGGTCGTCGAACCCTCAGATTGGCCGGAAAGGTCACGTGTGGGCGCGACCGTAGGGATTGGTCCAGAGAGCGACATCGCTGATTGGACAGCGATGTCATGTGCGCTTTTGGCGCCCGAAAAGAGTAGTTCAGAGAAGTCTTCGAAGAAGACAGTGAGTTTTTGATGGTTGTCCGTTACCTTGTTGTTTAACCTTTGTATTCGAATATTGCTTTCGCAATAAAGTTCTTCTACAACGAACAAGTTTCCGGACTCGCCATACTGTAATAATAAAGTAATAATAAAATAATAACAGTTTAATAAAAAAAAATTAAACAATAGTAGTGCAAATAAAGTGTGACGTCCCTTGTGCAACTAAGTTGGTTCATAGTTTGTAGTTTAGTTGGTGTGTGTAGTGTTCAAGCGCCTGATGGTTGTGGGGAAGAAGCTGTTCTTGGAGCTGGAGCATGAACCTGGAGGTCACGAGTTTCACGGGTGGTGGGAGTTTGGAACAAGCTGCTGGAGAAGGTAGTTGAGGCAGGGACTATCCCAACATTTAAGAAGCAGTTAGACTGGCACATGGATAGGACAGGTTTGGAGGGATAGGAACCAAATGCTGGCAGGTGGGACTAAGTGTAGCTGGGACATGTTAGCCAGTGTGGGCAAGTTGGGCCAAAGGGCCTGTTTCTACACTGTACCACTCTATGACGCTATAAACTCTGTACCTTCTTCCCAATGACAGGAATGAAATTAGAGGATGGCCAGGGTGGTGTGGGTCCTTGCTGATGCTGGCTGCTTTTTGGAAGTTGTGCCTCCTGTATATCCCTTTGATGGTGGGGAGGTCAGTACCCATGATGGACCGGGCAGTGTCCACCTCTTTTTGTAATCTCCTACGTTCCTGGACGTTTGAGTTGCTGAACCAGGTCATGATGCTCACCACCATACACATGTAGACATTTGAGGGAGTATCCGTCGACATACTGAATCTCCTCAACTTTCGAAAGAAGTAGAGGCATTGATGGGCTTTCTTTATGATGGCATCAATGTGCTGGGCCCAGAACATGAAGATAGGCAGGCCCAGGAACATGAGGCTGTTGACTGACTCAGCCACCAACCCGTCGATGAAGACAGGTTCGTGGATGCTTGGTCACCCTCTTCTAAAGTCAACAATCAGCTTCTTGGTCTTACTGACATTGAGAGCAAGCGTGTTGTTCTGGCACCATTCAATCAGACGATCGATCTCCTTCCTATACTTAACTCATCACTTACCTGCAATTATTAACTGCAATTATTAAGCACAGAGTAGACATGGAGACTTATTTCATCCAGTGGTTTCAGCAGCTAGATAGTTAATAGCACTTTTCCCCCACTTTCTTCTCCTCCCCTACGCTACTTTTCGATTTTTATCAGTAGCTCCCTTTAAGGGAAGCAAATGCTTAGCTCTTAAACACCAAGTGTGTCACATGTCCTCGACTGAAACCTTTCCGAAAGATCTCTGCTTGCTTTCTTTTTCCTTATTATTTCCCCCTGTTCAGTTTTAATTAAAATGTCATTGTTCAGGGTGCAACTAATTAATTACAAGTGAACATCTGACAACAGAACCATAAAGTCAAATCTATCAAACACAATTAAGTAAATGTAAACTGCCAAAGACGGACTTTCTCAAATTCGGTCAAAATTTAAACTATTTCCAAACAATTGAAAATTAACTAAAATGTCATTGGCTGACGGCAATAATGTCAGACACATTTCAGGCTGAATTAAAAGGTGATGGAAAATATATTGCAATTTACGTCTCCACAAGATAGTGTTACACACTTAACTAATGGCAAAGAAAGAACACCGACTCTTTCAAAGGAGGGAGGACTGGTTTGTTGGTACAAACACTGCTTTGTTCTTGAGACATATTGCCTTTGCATCCATAATCTCTGTTTATTTTTTAATTTTATTTCCTTCCTTTATCACATTTATACTGTAAATCAAATTCCTTCTCTGAACAAATTCTTAAATAAACCAGGAATTATTGTGGAGATGATGGGTGATTCCTTTATTCATGATTTCCAGCATTCACGCTTTTAACTTTTTCTTTTTATTTGCTTCCCTTCCACCCTCCTCTGAGCTTTCTCTGCGGTGCACATTTTTAACCACGCGCCTCACACGAGGATTATTGGTGTCGGTTTATTAGTGTCTTGTGTACCGTGATACAATGACAAGCTTTGATTGTGTACCATCCATTTGACAAAATACAAAGTGCTGGAGGAACTCAGCAAGTCAGGCAGCATCTGTGGAGGGAATGGGCAGGCGATAATTTGAAGTCGAAAGGAGGTTCCTGAACTGAAACATTGCATGTTCATTCCCTCCATCGATGTTGCCTGACCCGCTGAGTTCCTCCAGCACTTCATGTTTTGCCCAAGATTTCAGCATCTGCAGTTCCTTGTGGCTCCATTATTTAACAAAGCAGGATTATATGTATTTGTTCCTAAAAAATAAATTAGCATCCACCTAATCCTCAACATTTTTTCTCTCTCCAGTTTTCAGACTTGGAGAACCTAATATCATCGTGGCCCTGTCAATAATGTTAATCTTTCTCCCGTGTAGGAAGGAACTGCAGATGCAGGTTTAAGCCAAAGTTTAAAAGGAATGGGTGATGTTTTGGGTCGAGACCCTTCAGAAGGGTCATGACCCAAAACGTCACCCGTTCCTTCTCTCCAGAGATGCTGCCTGTCCTGCTGAGTTACTCCAGCATTTTGTGTTAATCTTTCTCCCTTTGGGCATCATGGCGTGGTGGCATTTTGCAAGCAGCACACCAGGACAGCATCAAATATAACAGTTCTGAACTTTTTTGTTTGTTTGTATTATTATGTTATCTACGAGTACTGTTCACAGACCTGCTGTGCTGCTGCAAGTAAGGATTTCATTGTTCCATTTACGGGATACACATGACAATGAAACACCCTTGATTCTGGTCTCTTTCCTGTTCTTCCCATACATCAGATCATGCTAACCTTGGACACTAGTCTCACCAATCTGCACAATCACATATAAGAATGGAGTATAGAATTAGATTGTTCATGTATTCCTCGAGAAAGTAATTTTATTCAAAACTCAGGCACAATGACTAAGTTGTGGTTAATCGATATTCATTTGCTATTAACAGTGAAGTTAGGTGCCATAACACTCAGGAACAAAGATGAGCCCCTTACCTCCTCGATGCAAGTTCAATAAGAGCATTTAAGACACGTTTTTAAGGACAAAGTTTAAAGAAAAAGACCAGGGCAAGTTTTTTACACAGAGGGCAGTTGGTGCCTGGGACTCACTGCCAGGGGTGGTGGTGGAGGCACTTATGATTGTGGTATTTAAGAGGCCTTTAGATAGACAGGAATATGCAAGGATATGGATCATGTGCAAAGAGATCAGAGTTGGTCTTGGCATCATGTTCAGCACAGGCATTGTACACTGAAGGGCCTGTTCCTGTGTTGTGCTGTTCTATGTTCTAGATAGGTACATGGATGGGGAAGGGTCAGAGAGATATGGACCTTATTATGAACATAGGGCTTTTTCTCTCAAACTGTTGCATGTCAATGCCATGAAACTCTACTCTGCACTCTGTATTTTTCCCTTCATTCTACCTTTTATACTGTATTTGGCTTGATTGTACTCAGGCTCAGTTTCATCTGATCTGATTGAATAGCAAAACATTTTCACTGTATCTTGGTGCACGTGACAAGAATAAACTTAAACCTAAACCTTAACCTAAACACAAACCTAAAACCTAAATGCAGATGAGTAGGACTATCTTGGATGGGACATCTTAGTCAGCATGGACGAGTTGGCTGAAGAGCCTGTTTCCATAGAATGTGGTTCTATAACTACAAGTCTGTTCATTAATTCTATTGGAAAATGGCTCACTGCATTGAACATCCATTTGTTTGTGTATTCCCCATATCCCTTGATATCTTTATCAAACAAAGCACTGTTGATCCATTGTGTAGGAAGGAACTGCCAATGCTGGTTTAAACCGAAAATAGACACAAAATGCTGGAGTAACTCAGCGGGACAGGCAGCATCTCTGGAGAGAAGGAATGGGTGATGTTTCTGGTCGAGACCTTTCTTCCGACCATTGTTTGTTCAACTGATAATTTGAACAAAGTCTTAACTTTAGAAGTGGCTAGGTAGTCAGTGAAATTAAGCCTTGAACCTAAGTCTTGGAAAAACCCTTCCTGTATCTTCTGCCATTTTGGAGGAAAGATTTCAAAATCCTTTGCATGAAAAAGGGATCCTGCGTTCACCTGCAGCCAACTCACCCACTTCTAAATTTAAGACTTTGTTTTAAATTCCACCACCAGCAGGATACATTACTTGATAAGATTACCTCTCAAACCTTCTCAACTCCTGAAAGCATAAAGCATGTTTATGCAGCCTAACCTCATAGCTTATTCCTGTGGGTTCAGCTATGTCTTCATGAACACCCCTCGAAAGCCAATATATCTTCTCTGTTATGTGCACAAAAGCACTCCAGATAGGGCCTGGCCAGTCCTCTGTATAACCGTGATACATCATTTTGACATTTTGCTTTTCCAGCCACTTTGAGATAACAGTCAACAATGAATTAAAGTTTTTGATTTCTTTCTGTACCTGTGCTCTACTGTAGCTTTTAGTGATGTTTGTAAAACCACTTGCTCCTCCACAGCACATCCCAGCTTATTTAAGAAAGAAACGTTCACTCCATTCAACTCCACCGGCCAAAGTTAGGCCCCACTCACTCAGATTGTCTTCCCCTTGACCTCTTCTCGCTTTCATTTATTAATTTATTGTGGTGCCCACAATGGGTGCAGGGATATTATTTTTCAGACTTTACTTCACAGATTCAGATACAGGTCTGAAACAGGCCCTTTGCAAGGCTATGGCAATGCTGGATACTTTGATAAAATATTTAGCTTTTTATGTGTTAAACTATTTGTTCTAACATCAATGGAAAACTCTGGACTAAATTTGGATTGAACAGACCTCTAACATGACAAGGTTGTGTTAGTAGACACAAAAAGCTGCAGTAACTCAGCGGGACAGGCAGCATCTCTGAAGAGGAGGAATGGGTGAAGTTTCGGGTAGAGACCCTAAAACGTCACCCATTCCTCCTCTCCAGAGATGCTGCCTGTCCCGCTGAGTTACTCCAGCTTTTTACCTCTTTCTTCGGTTTAAACCAGCATCTGCAGTTCCTTCTTGCACAAGTTTGTATTGGTTTTCACCAAGTAGACTTGTGTTGGACGAATTTTTTTTAAAGCACACCACACATTTGACGTTCAACTCCAGTCTGAAGACTGGCCCTGACCCAAAACGCCATCTGTTCATTCCCTCCGCAGATGCTGCCTGCCCCTCTACGTTAGAACATTGAACATAGAACAGTACAGCACAGCTACGAGCCCTTGGGCCCACGTTGTTTGTGCCGAACATGATTCCAAGTTAAATTGACCTCATCTGCCTGCACATGATCCACTTCCCTCCATTCCCATGTAGCTATCTAAAAGCCTCTTAAATGCCACTATCGTATCTGCCTCCACCACCACTGCATTCTGGGCCCTTGCCACCCTCTGTGTAAAAACACTTGCCCCGCGCATCCCCATTAATCTTCCCCCCTCTCACCTTATAGCTATGCCCTCTCGTGTTGGTTACATTTCCACCCTGGGAGAAAGGTTCTGACTGTCTACCATGTCTGTGCCTCCCATTTAAGTTGCTCCAGAACTTTGTATTTTGCTCAAGATTCCAACATCCGCAGTTCCTTGTGTCTACACACATTAGTCATATTGCACAGGTAGCTTTTCTTAATGCAAACTTTGGAATACAAATGCTTTTTACATATCTAATCTATCATGGATGGCAGAAAAGATCTTTAAAATTATTCCCTTTGAGACAACTAAAATCAAACTTTGGAGTGCACATTTGTTCCTGTATTCTGCCTCAACAACCTTCACCCATCTATCATCCATGGAATTAAATCCCCCCTGGCTCAGCTGATGTGCTGCCACCATGCAGGCCCATGGAGACCGGGGCTGAGGGTGGTTGAGGCAGCAAGGCAGAGGCATATTTGTGTTCCGTTGTGACAGCTTACTTTTATATTTCTGTACTTCTTTATCAAAAACCCCAGCCATACAGGAGCCCGCACTTCTGCGGGTAATTATCCAATGCAGAGCACTTTAGATCATTTGGGCACAAGGATCTGCAGAGGCCGTTTTTTTTTTTTTTAAAGCCACAAAGTGCTGGAGTAACTCAGCGGGTCAGGCAGCATCTCTGGGGGGACATGGATAGGTGACGTTTCGGCTCGGCACCCTTCTACCGACTGAAGACAGGTCCCGACCCAAAACGTCGCCTATCCATGTTCCCCAGGGATGCTGCCTGATCCACTGAGTTACTCCAGCATTTTGTCACTTTTTTAAAAAACATCTGACTCATGAAAAGTGTTATCTAAATGCACGCTAAGATTACACCGGACTCACGGCTGTTGGAATTTCCACATCATATTACTGTATTGTAGAATTTTAATATTCGTGTTTATTAATGCACAAGTTCAGACCATTTGTTTCTCTGCACTTGGAAGAAATGTCTTGCTAGGTTTAATATGATTTAGGTTAAGCGGAATTAAATCTTGGCTGCCAAGTACTTCAAGTTTTGAACTGTTTTCAGACAGGTTCACCTGTCAATAGGCAGTCAGGGCAAACCAACTTGTGTTGACCATTCACACAGCGCCTGAGTGGCTAGTTATAGAAGATAGAACAGGAGCAGGCCATTCGGCCCATAATGTCTGATGCCTGAAGAAGGGTCTAGACCCGAAATGTCACCCATTCCTTCTCTCCAGAGATGCTGCATGTCCCGCTGAGTTACTCCAGCATTTTGTGTCTATCTATGGTGCCAAGACCAATATATCCGCCTGACCAAATTCCATAGCCCTTCATTCTCTGCATATCCATGTGCCAAAACAAAAGCCTCTTAAACACTACGATCGTATCTTCCTCCACCACCAGCCACAGCAGCACATTCCCGGCACTCACCACCCTCTGTGTAAAATAACTTGCCCCGCACATCTCTTTAAAGCTTAGAGATACAGTATGGAAACAGGCCCTTCAGCCCATCGAGTCCATGCCGACCATCGATCACCTGTTTACATTAGTTCTATGTTACCCCATCTTCTCACCCACTCACTACACAGTAGCGGCAATTGACAGAGTTCAATTAACCTACAAACCCACACGTCTTTAGGATGTGGGAGGGAAACCTACACAGTGACAGGAAGATCGTGCAAACTCCGTGGCGGCACGGTGGCGCAGCGGTAGAGTTGCTGCCTTACAGCAAATGCAGCGCCGGAGACTCAGGTTCGATCCTGACTACGGGCGCCGTCCGTACGGAGTTTGTACGTTCTCCCCGTGACTTGCGTGGGTTTTCTCCGAGATCTTCGGTTTCCACCCACACTCCAAAGACGTACAGGTATGTAGGTTAATTGGCTGGGCAAATGTAAAAATTGTCCCTAGTGGGTGTAGGATAGTGTTAGTGTGCGTGGATCACTGGGCGGCGCGGACCCGGTGGGCTGAAGGGCCTGTTTCTGCGCTGTATCTCTAAATCTAAAAAAAATCTAAATCTAAATCATACAGACAGCACCCAAGGTCAGGATTGAACCTGGGTCACTGGCACTGTGAGGCAGCAGCTCTACTAGCTGCACCATGGTGCTGCCCACAAAACCTTGCCCCTCTCACCTTATAGCTGTGTCCTCTAGAATTTCCACCCTGCAAACAAGGTTCTGACTGTCTTCCCCATCAAAGCCTCTCATACTTTTATATACTTCCATCAACCCTTGGCGTTCCAGAGAAAACAATCCAAGTTTGTCCAACCTCTCAATGACATTTAAAACAACATCGAAAAGACATTAATAACAACATTTAAACAACATTTGGACAAGTACATAAATAGGAAAGGTTTAGAGGGATATGGGCCAACTGAGGGCAGGTTGGACAATCGTAGATGGGACAAGTTGGGACAACAGGCCTGTTCCATGCTGTCCGGCTCATTGACTTTCCCTGTAACTAACACCCCCTAATCCAGGCATGAGCAGTGCTTCTCCAAAGCCTTCACTGAATGTCCTAGAAGCACTTGCTGAGATGCAGCCTCCATTGTGCACAAGTAGTCAGGACATTGCCAGTAATGTGAGGTGTATATTTTAAAGAATTGCAATTAATAATAGTTATTCCGATTGTTCTGAAAACAAAACAGAGAAAAGGTTATTCATTTAACATCATTTTGTGAAGGTCTAGTCTATTATCTCTGTGAGCAGGCCAAAGCATTACCGCTGACTCAGTACATTGACTCAGAGGATAAAGATTAGTTGACCAGTTGTGTTCCTTTCACCAATTCTGTCAGAAATAATACTTAACCCAAACACCACAAAGTAAGGAAGGAGGGAGGGAGGGAGGGAGGGAGGGAGGGAGGGAGGGGGGGAGGGAGGGAGGGAGGGAGGGAGGGAGGTAGCTGCAGGAATTGCGGAGGAGGAGAAGTCTGAAGAAGGATCCTGCGCCGAGATGTCGTCTGTCCATCGCCTCTGCAGATGCTAACTGACCCTTTGAGTTTATCCAGCACTTTGTTTCTTGCACAACAAAGTAATGTTAATTTCAGGTATTAATGTTAGAGGCTTCATCTTTTACATCTCACTCCCATTAGTTGGATAACTCGAAAGCAATATATTTGCCGCATAAATACTTCAGGGTTGCACAGTGGCACTCCAGGTAGAGCTGCTGCCTCACAGCGCCAGAGACCCGGGTACGATACTGACCTCGAATGCCGTCTGCATGGAGTTTGCACGTTCTCCCTGTAATCGCGTGGGTTTCCTCCAGGTGCCCCTGTTTCTCCCACATCCGGAAGACGTGCGGGTTTACAGGTTAAGCGGCCTCTGTGAAATTGTCCTTAATGTGTATGGAGTGGATAAGTAAGTGGGATAACATGGAACTAGTGTGAACGGGTGATTAACGTTGGTGTGGACTTAGTGGGCTGAATGCCTGTTTCCTTGCTGTATCGTTTAATAAATTCAATGAAGAAACAGTTGGAATTGATGCAATAAGTTATTCTTAAATGCTAAATAAATCCAATTATTTGGCCTTTCACATAATGATGGTACAAACATATTTTTTGAAAATAATGCCAATAACATTTAATAATAACATCTGGTAAAGCAATTTTGTCTTTAATATTCTGAAGGTGTACAGACTTGGATTCATCTACATCGACTCCTTTAAGTCCAGGCTCAAAACCTATTTCTACTCCCTAGCGTTTGAGGCCCTCTGAGGGGGTGCTGTGAACTGTTTATGTATGTGCTGTTATGTTTGTGTGCCATTGTATGTTCGTTCTTAGTACCTGAACTGATGTACAGCACTTTGGTCAACGTGGGTTGTTTTTAAATGTGCTATATATTTGACTTGTATACAAATTGACTTGACTTGGATTGGACAAACTTCTACGTTTGCTCTGTTGGACAGACTTGGATTACTTTCTCAGGAACCCAGAAGCTGGGGGGAGACCTGCTAGAAATATATAAAACTATAAGGGGCATAGATAGGGTAGACAATCAGAACCTTTATCCAAGGATGGAAATGTCAAAGATATATGGGCGGCAGAGTGCTGCAGTGGTAGAGTTGCTGCCTGACAGCGCCAGAGGCCAGGGTTCAATCCTGACTACAGTCAGGATTGCACCTTTCCCTGTGACCGTGTAGGTTTTCTCCGGGTGCTCCAGTTTCCTCCCACACTCCAAAGATGTACAGGTTTGTAGGTAAATTGGCTTTGGTAAAAAAACATTGTAAATTGTCCCCAGTGTGTAGGATAGTGCTGGTGTACGGAGTGAGCGATGGTGGGCGCGGACTCGGTGGGCCGATGGGCCTGTTTCCGTGCTGTATCTCTAAAGTCTAAAGTGTAAATGAGTGGGCATAGCTTTAAAGTGAGAAACCTTTGTAGTTTTACATGGAAACCCTATGGCTGCAGTCACTGATTCAGGGCTCCTGCACAAATTACAGCCTGCAAGAGTAATTTTACATATCTGACCTATTTAAATGTTAATGCGAATTTCTGTTTCCATCTTAATTTGGTTTAGTTTAGAGATACAGCATGGAAACAGGCCCCTTGGCCAACTGAGTCCACGCGGCCCACTCATCACCCATTCACACTAGTCCTATGTTATCCCAGTTTCGTATCCTACATTCTAGGGCAATTTACCGAAGCTAATTAAACTACTACCTGTATGTCACTGGAGTGTGGGAGGAAAATGGAGCACCCGGAGGAAACCCACGCGGTCACAGGAAGAACATACAAACTCCACGCAAAGCAGTCATGAACAGAAGAACATTTATTTGATTAGACAGACAGCATCCATAGTCAGGATCAAAGCCAGGTTTCTGGCGCTGTAAGATAGCATAGGTGTACCAACCTTGATTAGTAAGTCAAGTGCAAGTATGGAGTTTGTTTATTTTACTTTATCTTTGTGTGTGCTTTATTTCAACTAGATATGAAGTCATAGAGCTTCATGACTGAGAAACAGGCCCTTCGGCCCACCTTCAGCATGCTGGCCACGGGGCAGCACAGTGACACAGCAGTAGAGTTGCCGCCTCACAGTGTCAAATACTCAGATTTGACCCTGACTACAGGTGCTGTATGTACGGAGTTTGTACGTATTCCCTGTGACGGCGTGCATTTTCTCCAGGAGCTCTGGTTTCCTCCTACACTCCAAAGACACACACGTTTGTCGGTTAATTGGCTTTGGTAAAAATTGTAAATTGTCCCTAGTACGTAGGATAATGCTGGTGTATGGGCTGATCGCTGGTCGGCATGGACTCAGTGGGCCGAAGGGCCTGTTTCTGCGCTGTAGCTCTAAACTAAACTAAAAGATGGCATAGTGGGCTAGTTCCATTTTCCTGCATTTGGCGCATATCCCCCTAAACCTTTCCTATCCATATATCTGTAAACATGTCTGTTATAAGTAGAGAATTGTATCTGCTTCTGTAGCCTCAGGAAGAAGGGTACAGGAGCCTGAAATCCATGACCACCAGGTTCAAGAACAGTTTCCGACCAACAACTATCAGGCTCTTGAACACTAATTAGACTATGAGCTATGGAATGTCTTTAGGCCTTTATTTTTGGTTATTCTATGTTATCTTTGAGTATTGTGTTTACAGGCCTGTTATGCTGCAGTGAGCAAGAATTTGATTGTTCTATTGCTGGTATATATGACAATTAAACACTCTTTACCCTTGACTCTGGGCTATCTGTAGCAGCTCATTCCAGATACAGACCACCCTCCCTGAGAAAAATGCCTCCAAGGTACCTCTTAAATCTCTCCCCACTCACTATAAGCCTATACCCTTTAGTTTTAGAATCCTCTTCCCGGGGAAAAAGATTATGAGCATTCACTTTTTTTTTTTTTAAAGTTTATTTTACAAATTATTTTTTTTAAATTGGGATTTAATGATTTTTTTTAATGTTCCAGATTATTAGCGACTTTTAAAAACACTTCAAAAGGCTTTGACAGGGTGAGATAGCAATGGGCTATCTGAGCAACTTGGGTCCTTGCTATTGATTGAAATATACAGCATGGTTACAGGCCCTTCAGCCCATCGAGTCCACATCGATTATCAATCACCTGTTTATACCCGTTCAATGTTATCCCAATTTCTCATCCGCTCCCTACACACGAGGTGTGATTTACAGATGCTAATTAATCTCCAAACCCACACGTCTTTGAGATGTGGGAGGAAACCCACACGGCCACTGGGAGAACGTGCAAACCCCACACAGAGAGCACCCGAGGACGGGATCGAAGCCAGGTCTCTTGGGGGTTTGAGGTAGCGGCACCACCCACTGTGCCACTGCACCGCATTACAGTGCTGCCAGCCGAGGCCTGGTTGTGAAGACAGGACACATTGTTTACGGGGACAACCATGGCAGTGAGGTCTTGGGCTGGAGTGGAATCAAAGATGGTGAACGTGGCCACAGCAACAGCGCGTACTGAGGGCCAATTCCCCCATAACGCAGGGAGAGCAAGACATTAACTGAGACACGTCTTCGTTACTTCAAACTGGTGCTATAGGGTCATGGAGTCATACAGCACGGAAACAAGCCCTTCAGCCCAACTCTCGATGCCAAGCAAGATGCCCCATCTAAGCTAGTCCCATTTGCCTGCGTTTGGCCCATATCCCCTTAAACCTTTCCTATCCCTGTCCGAGTGCAGCTATAGCACCGGCTTCAACCACCTCCTCTGACAGCTCGTTCCAGACACCCACCACCCTCTCTCGTGAAAAAGTTGCCCTTCAGGTTCCTCTTAAATCTTTCCCCTCTCACCTTAAACCTATGTCCTCCGGTTCTTGATGCCCTAACCTGGGTAAAGGACTCTGTGCATTCACCCTATCAATTCCTTGCATGATGTTATACACCTTTATAAGTCCCAGCCTGCCCAACCTCTCCCTACAGCTCAGGCCCTTGAGTCGTGGCAACATCCTCGTAAATCTTCTCTGCACTCTTTCCAGCTTAATCTGCCACGCTAATGACATATTATTAACCTAGCTGAGAACTTCAATTGCAAGAACCAATTTGTCATTCTATTATCACCGTGTCCTAATTCTAACGCCAATAGCCAGCCAGTGAACGTAACATGTGTAGTGTGCTGTAATAGTACATGGATTACAGTAGAAACACCACATTACAGGACAAATCGTGGTCAGTAAAGAGTTAAAAAGTGGAGCCATTAATAAGTGAAGAATCAGCTTAGCCAGGTTACCTTCTAATTGATTTTTCTGTTCATAAGAAAAGCTCCTGGGAAATGGTGACTCTGACTGAGTGGCTTTGGTGAACAGTGACATGCTTTGGAGACCCTCAGCATAGGAACTGGACTTAATTGTGTGTGCCTAAAGCTGCAGTTAATAGATTGAAGTGTCCTCGGAGAGAATAAAACTCATCGGCATGTGTTTGACAAGAAATTAATCTGTAAAATGCGTAATTGCTGGCTTTGATAGCAGTCAGAGAAAGGCTCTCAGCTGGGTTAATTTGGAAAAGTGCAGTACCAGCGATTTATGAAATGAAATTTGACAAACCGCCAGTATATGGTAATTAAAGATTGTTCATTAATTTGGGAGTTATTGATGGCCAATCGCAAAACCCTGTAATCAGAAACTGTCCAAGTGAACCGAGAGCATCCAGCACCAGTGCACCGTTATTTTGTTTTTGGACAAAGAGCATTTTTCGTTGAGTGTGGGTTTATCCCGACGTTTGGCCTCTCACTACAGTTGTTGATTACAGTGTTCCATTGCAGATGTTTCCTTCCGTCCGGGTGTGATTAATAACTGCTGAGATGTCCTCCGATCATAAGCCGAGAGTTACAGTAAATCCCGATACTCAGTAACAAAAACAATAGCATTTTAATATCCTGGCACGCACCGCGACGTGGCAGGGCTGCACAGTGGCACAGCTGGTGGAGCTGCTGCCTCGCAGTGCCAGCGACCCGGGTTTGATCCTGACCTTGGGCGCTGTTTGTGTGGAGTTTGTACCTTCTCCCTGTGATCGCATGGGTTTCCTCCGGGTGCTCCAGTTTCCTCCCACATTCCAAAAATGTACGGGTTTGTTGGTTGATTGGCCTCTGTAAATTGCCCCTGGTGTGTAGGGAGTGGATGCATAGGTGGGATAACGTAGAAACTAATGTGAACGGGTGATCAATGGTCGGCGCGGACTCATTGGGCTGAAGAGCCTGTTTCCACGTGTATCTATCTGTAACTGGCGGCACGGTGGCGCAGCGGTAGAGTCGCTGCCTTACAGCGAATGCAGCGCCGGAGACTCAGGTTCGATCCTGACTACGGGCGCCGTCTGTACGGAGTTTGCACGTTCTCCCCGTGACCTGCGTGGGTTTTCCCCGAGATCTTCGGTTTCCTCCCACACTCCAAAGACGTACAGGTATGTAGGTGAATTGGCTGGGCAAATGTAAAAATTGTCCCTAGTGGGTGTAGGATAGTGTTAATGTGCGGGGATCGCTGGGCGGCGCGGACTCGGAGGGCCGAAGGGCCTGTTTCTGCGCTGTATCTCTAAACCTAAATCTAAAAATCTAAATCTATCTCTAAAATAAACTAATCTAAACTTCTCAGAAACCACTCCTTGTGCCTGAGCTTATAAACACATGGAGTAGAACAGCACACTGCTTCTCCGGCAACGCAAGCAATGTGTGTATAGATTCAGAAACACAAGAAACTGAAGATGCTGGTATCTTCAACAAAACACAGAAGGAATCTGAAGAAAGGTCCTTATCCAAAACATTGTCTGTCCATTCCCTCCACAGATGCTGCCTGACCCACTGAGTTCCTCCATCACTTTGTGCGC
Source organism: Rhinoraja longicauda (assembly GCF_053455715.1). Classification (NCBI taxonomy): domain Eukaryota; kingdom Metazoa; phylum Chordata; class Chondrichthyes; order Rajiformes; family Arhynchobatidae; genus Rhinoraja; species Rhinoraja longicauda. The sequence goes on from NC_135958.1 coordinate 60,438,816, forward strand.
CAAGTGGGCAAATTAAGAGGAAAAACAAGACGTGATAAAATGTGTGAGTTCTTCATGGGGAGGTGCAAGTCGATGTGGCTCGAAATGGTCTAAATACAAGAAAAATAATCCCAAATAGCTGAGAAAAGTTGAGGCACAAGGAAATGCAGATGCTGGTTTACAGAAAAAGAAGACACAAAGTGCTGGAGTAACTCAACAGGTCAGGGAGCATCTCTGGAGAACATGAATGATGTTTCAGGTCAGGACCTTTCTTCAGTCTTAAGAAGGGTCCCGACCTGAAACATTGCCTATCCATGTTCTTCAGAGATGCTGCTTAACCCGCTGTTACTCCAGCACTTTGTGTCTTTTTTTTCTCTCGCTGAAAAACGTTAGTAGCTTTACGTGATTCAGGCTTCGCAGCATCTGGGCATAGTAGAGTCAGAAGTCAATTAATTTACTGAGTCTTTGGCATGCCAGGTTAGTCTGGAGCCTTTTAGAATTGTCTAGTCAGCTGAGGACAAAGGCAATGTCGGAATTGCTGCAGGAATGGTGGAGTGGAGGCAGGTGATGTTAACCAAGAGAGAGAGAGAGAGAGGTGCAGCGTGTGATCGAGGCAAAGAGATCGAAACTCGCCCTAGGGTTAACTACGTGATCAAAGTTGCAAACTACGGAGACATGGTGGATTAAAGCAAAATGTTGGACCCATGTCTTCAGATTATATTACCATAGATTGGCTCACAGATGGGCTAAAAAGCCAAATCTGGCATCTGACTTTATATCACCCACTTTATACCAAAATATTTTAAAAAGGAATTAAATACTTTATTTACCCCCCCCCCCCCCCCCCCCCAACAATCCAGTGCCTGCAGTCTCTTGTGTCTCCAACTGCTTTTGAAAGTTTAGTCACCATTATTGTAGGCAAACGGGACAAGCTCGGTGTCCCAACTTGGTTGGCATGGACAAGATGAGCCGAACGGCCTTTTTCCATGCTGTACAGCTCTTTGGCTATTTAAAGGGATCATTCAACTGTGATGGGAGCTCCACTCGAACAGCTCCAGAGCCCAAAGGGGTACGTAAAAAGTCTCCTCTTATATAGTCATCCTGCTGCAGCTTCTTTGGTCGGGTTCCCGAGGATTACAAACAAGGATGAATGAAGTCAGGCAGCTTTCCGATATATAAATAGACAAGGCACATCCAGAGCTGTTGCTGCTCATTCCCATCCTACCAAATCCAAAAGCTGCCGGATCAGTGTTGAATTTGAAATTAAACTTTTGCACCTGCCCCAGAATCTGTCCAATTTCGGGCATTAAAAAATGATGACAAGGATGTTGCCGGGACACAAGGGCCTGAGCAAGAGGGAGAGGTCGTGCAGCTCTGCAGTGAGGAAGGTTTTTGCACTGTATATCGTATCTATGCCACTCATCATTTTGTGTACCTCGATCAAGAGCCCCCCCTAAACCCCCGCCTCTCCAAGGAAAAGAAACCCCAACCTATCCAGGACTCGAGGGGCTGAGGTATAGGGAGAGGTTGGTCAGGCTTGGACTTTATTCCTTGAAGCGCAGGAGGCTGAGGGGTGATCTTTTAGAGGTGTATTAAATTATCAGGGGAATTGATAGGGTGTAGGAAAATAATGCAGATGCTGGTATAAATTGAAGGTATCGCAAAATGCTGGAGTAACTCAGCGGGACAGGCAGCATCTCCGGAGAGAAGGAATGGGTGACGTTTCGGGTCAAGACCCTTCATCAGACTGATGTCAGGGGGGGCTCTGTACCCTCTCTTCCCCTCCCCATTCCCAGTCCTCCCACAGTCTTCCTGTCTCCATCTACATCCTTTCTTTGTCCCGCTCCCCCCTGACATCAGTCTGAAGAAGGGTCTCAACCCGAAACTTCACCCATTCCTTCTCTCCAGAGATGCTGCCTGACCCACTGAGTTACTCCAGCATTTTGTGATACCTAGGGGAATTGATAGGGTGATTGCACAGATTCTTTTACCGAGTGGAGGGGAATCAAGAACCAGAGGGCATAGGTTTAAGGTGAGAGGTGAAAGATTTAATTGTTACCTGAGAGGCAGCTTTTTCACCCAGAGATTGGTGGTTATACGGAAGGAGCTGCCAGAGGAAGTAGTTGAGGCAGGTACAATAACAACATTAAAAAAATCACTTGGAAAGGTACATGGATAGGAAAGGTTTAGAGGAATCTGGGCCAAACGCAGGCAACTGGGACCAGCATTTTGTTCAGCATGGATGAGTTGGGCCGAATGGCCTGTTTCCCTGCTATATGACACCATGAGAATTGTTACGATGCATATGGAAGCTGTGTGGCCCATTGAACCTGTTGTAATGCTGCAAGACTGGGTGAGGAACTACATTTTTGTGTGTAGGTATACCGTTTTGCAACCACTATTCCTTATTACGCACTGATGTACTATATTCTACTTGTTAATGGACGTTGGATCACTCAGACCATGGCGGGAGATCTTGCCGAGTCAGCGTTTTGTGAGATCTGAGTCTGACAATCTAATTAACAGACAAACAACAAGATATAACAGGATCTGTGCTGGCTTCTCATAAGTCAAGTCTGTCAGTCCTATTCCCCCACTCTTTTCCCACAGCCCTGCAAATTAATCTGTCTCAGGTGTCTATCCACCTTCCTCTTGAAGGCACGGAATGCTTCTGTTTCCATTACCCCTGCAGGCAATGAATTCCTATACATACCTTCATGACTCTGAAAATAAATGCCCAAGAACACAAGAAACAAGAGGCAGAAATCAGATACCAAACTCTGAGTCTGAAGTCTCATCCCGAAGCGGAGTGAGGGGGTATGGGGAGAAGGCAGGAACGGGGTACTGATTGAGAGTGATCAGCCATGATCGCATTGAATGGCGGTGCTGGCTCGAAGGGCTGAATGGCCTACTCCTGCACCTATTGTCTATTGTCTAACATCACCTATCCCTTTTGTTCAGAGATGCTGCCTGAGCCACTGAATTACTTCAGCATTTTGTCCCTATCTACCAAACTCCTTTGCCTGCCTCACCATTCAATACCTCATGGCTGGTCTATGCTGGCCTCAGCTGCTCTTTACTTTAGTTTGGTTCAGAAATACAGCATGGCAACAAGCCCTTTGGCCCACCGAGTCCACGCTGACCGTTGATCACCCGTTCACACTAGTTCCATGTTATCCCACTTTCTCATCCACTCCCCACACACCAGGAGACCGATTAACCTGCAAACCCGCATGTCTTTAGGATGTGGAAGGAAACTGGAGCACCCAGAGGAAACACGCAGTCACAGGGAGAACGTGCAAACTCCACATCGACAGCACCGGAGGTCAGGATCAAACTTAGGCCTCTGGTGCTGTGAGGCAGTAGATCGACCTGCTGTGCCATTGCGCTGCCTTGTTCTCTGCCAATTCTCTGTAACCCTCAATTCCTTGATCTTTCAAATCTATCTACCACCTTGAACATATCCACTGCCCTTATCTGAGAGAAGAGGTTTTAAATAACTGGTCTCTTATTCGGTAATTATGGCCCTTATTCGTATCTCTCCCACAAGCGAGAACATCTCAACATCTACTCCTCCCAAGCTCCCTTAGGGTATTGCATGGTTGAATAAGGTCAACCCTCTTCTAAACTCCACACACAATTCAGTCCCAAACTGTTTAGCCTCTCCTGATAGAACAACCATCTCACACCAGGAATATAGCCTAGCACATCTCCTCTGGACTGTCTCCAAAGCTGTTATATCCTTTTTTGGTGAAGGAAAAAAAACTGTGCACTGTGTTCCATATTGGTTCACCACCACTCTGTACGGTGCAAGGTTTTTAACACAGAGAGTGGTGGGTGCCTGTAATGTGGTGGCAGATACGACAGACTTTTACATAGGCCCATGGGTGTGCAGGGAATGGAAGGATAAGGATAGGCATAGGCAGATGATTTAGTTTCTCTTGGCATCATGTTCGGCAAAGATATGTGGGCCAAAGTGCCTGATTCAGTGCTGTCCTGTTCTATGTGCTAACTCATTCTTCAAGTCATTAACATTCATTGAGAACAACATTGTCCCAGCCAGCTGTGCTCTCCCTCTCTCTGACAGAAGCACTGAGGAACGGAGTACGGCATCCAATTGATGGCTAGATCTTTAGACCAAAGAGCAGAAGAAGGCCATGCGGCCCATCGAGTCTACTCTGCCATTCAATTGTGGCTGATCTATTTTTTCCCTCTCAACCCCATTCTCCTGCCTTCTCCCCATAACCTTTGATGCCCTTACTAATCAAGAACCTATCAGTCTCCTCTTTACAAATACCCATTGAACTTGGCCTCCACAGCCATCAGTGGCAATGTATTCCACAGATTCACCACCCTCTGGCTAATGAAATTCCTCCTCCTCATCATTCTAAAGGTACGTCCTTTTATTCTGAGGCTGTGCACTCTGGTCCTGGACTCTCCCATCAATTGAAATGTTGCAAATCAGTACAGACTGCTAATTTCACTCATCTACTAACCAAAGATCTAAACACCCCAATGGTATGGATTTTCTCTGTGCAAGAAGATATCAATTCAAAGGTGTCTTTGCATCCTGCCCCCACAACATCAATCAATTGACTGAGCAGCCGACCATAGTAATGACTTTACACAGACAGCAAAATAAAGAGGAAAGTGAGAAAAAATCTTCTTAGTAAATATATTTAATGCTCAACTGAGCACAAAATAAAGTTTGAAACTTGCAGAAATAATCAGGGCAGAATGACATTTTTTTAAAGTGCTTCTTATTTTTTAATTTATTTTGTTTTGAACTATTACAGAATATTAGAGTCCATGTACATAAAATCAGTTGTTTCGGAACGGAGAGTTTACTGAGCAATAAATATGGATAAAAATGCCCTGAGAAGCAAAGTTAGGATACGTAGTATCTCATAGTAATGAGGTTAGTTCATAAATACCTGAATTTATTGTCAAATGAACCAATTCCCCCTGATTTCTGTGCAGTAGCCTGCAAAATAGTTTCAGAGAAAAGCAGGATCACTTAGAGAAGATTTAGGATATTAATGTAAACAATGTGTGCGGAAATCACAAGAACTGTTTGTTTTGTGTATAATAATGTCAAACTCTGTCAAGAGCAACCGTGTTTAATTATCATTAATACCAGCAACGGAACACTGAAATTCTTACTCGCTGCAGTGTTACAGGCCTGTTAACGCAATAACACACAGATCAATGTACAATAATCAATAATATAATCATTTAATAAATAGGTTTAGGTTTATTATTGCCACGTGTACCGAGGTACATGGCAAAGCTTCGTTTTGCAACCAATCCAAACAGATCAGATACTAAACAAATCAAGTCAAACTCAAGTACAATAGATAGAACAAAGGGTGCAGAATATAGTTCTCAGTGTCGTAGTGCATTAGTTCCAGAGACAATGTCCAGCGTCCACAATGGGCTAGAGGTGAATCAGCCAGCGGTAGAGTTGCTGCCTTACAGCGAATGCAGCGCCGGAGACTCAGGTTCGATCCTGACTACGGGCGCCCTCTGTACGGAGTTTGTACGTTCTCCCCGTGACCTGCGTGGGTTTTCTCCGAGATCTTCGGTTTCCTCCCACACTCCAAAGACGTACAGGTACGTAGGTTAATTGGCTGGGCAAATGTAAAAATTGTCCCTAGTGGGTGTAGGATAGTGTTAGTGTGCGGGGATCACTGGGCGGCGCGGACCCGGTAGGCCGAAGGGCCTGTTTCTGCGCTGTATCTCTAAATCTAAAAATCTAAAACTTATGGAAGGACCATTCAGAAGCCTGGTAATAGAGGGGAAGAAACTGTTCCTGAGTCTGGTGGCACGCGCTTTCAAGCTTCTGTGGTGTCACCATAATAGTGCAAACTGAAGTCCGTAGTTTAACTGAAGGTAGAGTCCACAGGAGATCATAGTTGCTGAGGTTGGTGTTATGTTGCTCCCGAAGGCTCAGGCTCTTGCAACATTCTTGTAAAGGATAAGTCTTCCAGCCAGAATGTCAGGGAGATAGGACTTAATCATTTAAGCCAGCAAAGATTCAGTGTTTACTTTAGTTTAGAGATGCAGTGTGGAAACAGGCCTTACGAGTCCACACCAACCAGCGATCCTCGCACTCTGGGGACAATTTTACATTTATACCAAGCCAATTAACCTGCAAACCTGTACGTCTTTGGAGTGTGGGAGAAAACCGAGGGTCTTGCAGAAAACCCACGCAGGTCACGGGGAGAATGGGCAAACATAAAATGGTTTGGTTTTTGAATTTTGAATTTTTCTTTATTTCGTTTAGAGATCCAGCATGGAAACAGGCCCCTGGCCCACCGAGTCCATGCCAACCAGCAATCACCCATACACCAGTTCTATCCTACACACTAGCAACAATTTACAGAGGCCAATTAACCTACAAACCCACGCGGTCACAGGGAGAACGTATAAACTCCGTACGGACGGCACCTGTGGTCAGGATTGAATCCGGGTCTCTGGCGCTGTAAGGCAGCAACTCTACCGCTGCGCCACTTTCGTGCTGCCCATACTTTAACCTTTCCGCACGCACCTGATGAACTCTGTCTAAAGTTCATGAACAAATGACCGAACTGAGATGAAAATTCAAACCTCTCTTTTCTTTAGCCGGAAGGAATAAAAAGAACAATTGTTATCAAGCTATTTTGGTGGTAAAACTAATTTGGTTGCATGCACACCGGGGAGTAATGGAGCAGAGGAATGTGCTCAAGCAAGGCAGAGAATGAAGTTGAAATGTTAAAATTGTAACCAAAGTTAAACTTTGATATAAAAGTGTCTTTCAAATATCTTAGCTAATTAAAGAGGGTCCAGAGGAGGTTTACGAGAATGATTGGGTTGACCATACGATGAGTGTTTCACGGCACTGGGCCTGTGCTCGCCAGAGTTTAGAAGGATGAGGGGGGACCTCATTGAAATTTACCAAATAGTGAAAGGCCTGGATAGAGAGGCCTGGATAAAGAGGAATTTCTTTAGTCAGAAGGTGGTGAATCTGTGGAATTAATTGCCACAGGGACGGCTGTGGAAGCCGTCATTGGGTATTTTTAAGGTGCAGATTGACAGATTCTTGATTAGTAAGGGTGACTGGGGTTATGGGAAGAAGGCAGGAGAATGGGATTGAGAGAGAATGATAGATCAGATAGATCAGCCATGATTAAATGGCAGAATAGACTTGATGGGCCGAATGGCCTAATTCTGCTCTTATAGCTTATGAACTTATGAATTAGTTTGCATGGAATTTTGTATCAATGACTATAGAGATCATGCAAGCCAACAGATGTTTTTAAATGTTTTATAATGACTTACCTAATGCATAAGCATCTGTGCTCAAAACAATAAATAGTATTTTCTGTGCAGATAAAAGTCCATTGAAGAATAAATCTGATTGTTAACAGAAATAAAAACATGAAAATGTTTCTGAAAATAATTGAATTTTACTTTAAACATTTCTGGCAAACACTTGAATGAAATGGTGAAATTGATGGCCACAGCAGACTTAAGTGACAAGGAGAACTATGTACATTTAATACATACAGACTTAAGCAAAGCGATTGGCAAACAGCCCACAGGAAATTATAATGGAAAAAGAGACAGTGGAAAAGATGTCCACGTAGACTTGAACTGACAGATCAAAGGGTGAACAGAGAACAGAAAGTTGGAAGGAAAGAACAATGGGACAGTGTTCTCCATAGGGGCAACGAATGGAACACCATCCCTGACCTTGTGGATAGTGGCTTCAACAGTTTGGGGAAATGTGATGAAAGAACTTCCAATCTTCCTAAATGTGGAGAGAACAGAACAGAATCTGAGGTTCAGTCTAGAGATGGGAGCCGTTCGTTGTGTGGACAGAAGAGCTTGGGCGGAAAGGGAAGATTTGCCAGGATGTTGCCAGGACTCTAGGGTCTGAGCTACAGGGAGAGGTTGGGCAGGCTAGGGCTTTATTCCTTTGAGCGCAGGAGGATGAGGGATGATCTTATAGAGGTGTATAAGACCATGGGGGGAATAGATAAGGTGAATGCACAGAGTCTTTTACCCAGGGGAGGGGAAGCAAGAACCCGAGGACATAAGTTTAAAGTGAAGGGAGAAAGATTTAATCGGAACCTGAGGGGCAACTTTTTCACACAGAGGGTGGGTGGGTGTATAGAATGAGCTGCCAGAGGAGGTAGTTGAGGCAGGTACTATCACAATACAATAGAGAAATTTGGACAGGTACATAAATAAGAAAGGTTTAGAGGGATACGGGCCAAACGTGGGCAAATGGGAGTAGCTTGGATGGGGCATCCTGATTGGCATGAATTAATTGGGATGAAGGGCCTGTTTCCATGCTGTATGACTCTGTGACTCTGTTACTTTATCTTAGTCAGTCAGAAGAATGTTTTGGTTGTTAATGGTGTGGTAGTTTGGAAGGGAACTGGTGTACTGCTGAGTGTACGGGAGCTCTTGCTGAATAGTTTCAACGGCAGGAAGATGTTTCAACGTGCCTGCTCCTTCACCATCCTCCTTTCCCCTGGTGTCACCTGCCTTACCTTGCTGAAGGCCCTTGTCCTTGTCAGTGCTGAGGGTTTCACTTTCGAGCAAAGTCACACTGCGCAGCACAGATCACAATTATAACACACCCTCTGGGCCACTCTGTAGAAAGTTACTGGACCTTTTCAGGGAGCTGAGTCATTGCTCAAGGACTTGATTTTTGTCTGCTTCCTGGGAGCTTTGGGTGACCCTGGATTGGAGTTTAGGACGCGTTGCCTGTGAAATACACAGGGTTACTGGGGGGGAATTAGAATACTAGTGTGGAAGCATAGCTTGCAAACCTCCAGATTCAGGGACAGTTTCTTCCCAGCTTTTATCAGGCAACTGAACCATCCTACCATCAACTAGAGAGTGGTCCAGAGCTACTGTCTACCTCATTGGAGACCCTCAGACTATCTTTGATTGGACTTTACTGGATGTTATCGTGCACTAAACGTTATTCACATTATCCCCTTTATCATGTTATCTGTACATTGTGGACGGCTCGATTGTAATCATGTATTGTCTTTCCGCTGACTGGTTAGCACGCAACAAAAGCTCTTCACTGTACACGTGGCAATAAACTAAACTTCAACATCAACTTCAAAAGCTCCAGGTCTCCATCTTCCAGTTTGCTCGGTTGGCTTCACTTCTGGTTTTCTCGGTCTTTGCTCTCTGTATAGTTTTCTTATCGTCAGCAGATTTGGAGATTGCTTCATCGTTGGACAAAGGTGGATTGTTTTCTCTGGGATGCTGGAGGTTGAAAGGAGACCTGGTGGAAGTATATATAATTATGAGGGGCATTGATAGGGTAGACAGTCAGAACCTTTCAACAAGGGTGGAAATGTCAAAGGCTGGAGGGCATAGCTTTAAGGTGATGTCCATGACAGTCTTTTTACATAGAGGGTGGTGAGTGCCTGGAGTATGTTGGTAGTGGAGGCAGATATGGCAGTGGCTTTCAGATAGGCACATGGAACGGCAGGGAGTGGAGCGATGCAGAGAATGGATCATGCAGAGTTAGTGTATCTTGGTATTATGTTTGGCATAGACTTGTGGGCCAAAGTGGCCTGGCCCTGTGCTGTACTGTTCTATATGCTAACTCTTTCTTCAAGTCATTAACATTCAATGAGAACAACATTCCGCCAGCCAGCTCCTGTGCTCTCCCTCGCTCTGCCAGCCTCACTGAGGAAGTGCAAGGCCCTTGGGCACTGTTCCTGGAATGAATATAGATATATTGTCCCAGACCAGGGGACCTGGTGGGAGGTAAGATTTCCTGAAGCTAACCCCGTTCTGTTTTATCTGTCAGCATCTCCAAGTCCTTTCTTGTTTTGTTGCTCTTCTTTGTTCTTGTCCTGTAGCCAGAATAGAACTGGCAAAAAAAAGTTCCCATGCGCAATGAAGTGTGTTTGTTGAGGCCACTGCGGATTTCAGAAAGAGTGGAACTAACTGACATGCACCCATCAGTAAACAGGGACTGGCAAAGTCTTACCCAAAGCTTCTCAAATAAAAGCAGGTGACTTACTTTATCTTTAACTAACCTTGCAATGGCTACGTTCTACAGCCCTTGGTTTACTCGCGTATTCATTGCCATCTGTATGAGAAGGCTTCCCTAAACCCCTCAGCGTTTAACCGTGTTAAAAGATCTGTGTAATTACAAGTCGTCAATGTGTTTTAACCATGTGTTCACCAATGGAATATAAAGTGGAATTGGTGCTCCTCATTAAGCACCCTCTAACTGTATGCCTCGGTCCCATTTATGTTCTTTAGATGATCTGAAAAGAATTATTTTTCCTTCCCCCTATTCTTTATGATATTTTATGGTCTGGGTCTTTAGTTGCATTGTGGACTTTGGTTTTGCACTATTATGGTTGCCTAGTATTATTGTTATTCATTTATTTTTTGATTTTAGAGATACAGTGCGGGAGCAGGCCCTTCAGCCCACCTTGTCCGCGCTGACCACTGATCCCCGTATACTAGCACTATCCTACACACTAGGGACAATTTACAATTCTTACCGAAGCCAATTAACCTACAAACCTGCACGTCTTTGGATTGTGGGAGGGACCCGGAGAAAACCCACGCGGTCACACGGAGAACGTACAAACTCCACACAGACAGGTTCGAACCCGGGTCTCTGGCGCTGCAAGGCAGCAGCTTTACCACTGAGCCACTGTGCCACTCTATTGCATTATTATATATTTATCGGTGTGTAATTGCGTATAGGGGCATGTAAAGCTGCAGCAAGTAAAAATGTCATTGTTCTGGTGCTGGTACATATGCTAATATAACACTCTTGACTCTTAATCTCCATTAATAAAACTTCTTTGTCAATTATCTCTAGGGTCCACAAAGGCCCTACTCTGGGACTGTAGAATCACATACATCTCTAAATACAAGGGGTTTGTCAAAAATATTCATCATTCCTTGAGGTTTGTATCCAAAGATTTAGTTGGTCTTTCTCCCTGTTGCCAGTGTGAGGTAATTATAGCAGGCACTGGAGAGATATCACCGAGACGTTTCACGAGGATGGTGCCAGGACTCGGGGGCCTAAGTAATAGGGAGAGGGTGGGCAAGCTAGGACTCTATTCCTTGGAGTGCAGGATGATGAGGGTTAATCTTGCAGGGGTGTATAAAATCATGAGAGGAATACATAGGATAAATACAGAGTCTCTTGCCCAGCATGGGGGAATCGGGAACCAGAGGACATAGGTTTAAGGTGAGGGGAGAAAGAATTAATAGGACCCTTTTCACACAAATGGTGGTTGGTGTTTGGAACAAGCTGCCGGAGGAGGTAGTTGAGGCAGATACTATTGCAGCGTTTAAGAAGCATTTGGACAGGTACGTGGAGAGGATAGGTTTAGAGGGTTAATGGGCCAAATGAGTGCAGGTGGGACTAGTGTAGATGGGACATGTTGGGCCGAAGGGCCTGTTTCCATGCTGTGACTTATGGTGCCATAAAATCCTCCCAACCGAGCATGAGGGCAAGGGAGAGACAGCAGGCAAAACCCTTCATTAAGTCTCTAGTTACAGCCAACCAGTTCCAGTACTTGTTTTATGACTGTACAGTGTACCGGCATCTCTCAAAAGTTGATTGTCATCATTTTGTTCTCTGGCAACATGATGCGTGCATTCATTAAAGGTGTGTACTGCGTACTGACACCTTTCAGCCCACAAGAAAAATACTGGCCAGTTACGTTTAAAGATACAACCTGGAAAAGGCCTTTTGGCCCACCGAGTCCACACTGACCATCGATCACCAGTCACACTGGGTCTATGTACCCTACGTTCTCATCCCCTCCCCCCAAAAAGGGGAATTTACAGAGGCCAATTAACCTGCAAACCTGCCCGGCTTTGGGGTGTGGGAGGAAACCAGAGCAACTGAAGGAAATTGGCCTCTGTAAATTGCTTGTGAGTTGGGAGTGGATGCGAAAGTGGGGTGTGAACGGGTGATTGACGGTCAGAATGAACTCGGTGGCCAAAGGGGCCGTTTCCATGCTTCTTCTCTAAACTAAACGGAACCGTTCCCATTTATTTACTAACCTTGTTGTTTTCTAACTTTCTCAGCCTTCATAAATCATAGAGTCTAAATGGCAGACATTATCCCCATGTTCCCAAGATTAAAAAATATATATAAAGAAATTTAAAAATACCCTACATGTTTAAGAACTTTGAAGGTTGAAGGGTACAAGATGGTGCTCGATACATGGTGACTACTGTGCACTGCCTCAGTACTATCACCATCTAGAGAATGGTCATGAGCTCCCATCTCCCTCATTGGAGACCCTTGGACTATCTTTAATTGGACTTTACTGGACATTATCTTGCACTAAAAGATATTCCCTTTATCGTGTATCTGCAGACTGTGGACGGCTTGATTGTAAACATGTGCAGTCTTTCCGCTGACTGGATAGGACACAACAAAAAAATATTCACTCGACCTCAGTACACGTAACAATAAACTAAACTGAACTAAACTACACTCTTGTATTTTTGTGTAGTACGGATTTACTGAATTGAGTGCAAATAAAGAATTTCACTGTGTAGGAAGGAAGTTCAACCGAAGGTAAGCACAAAAAGTTGGAGTAACTCAGCGGGACAGGCAGCATCTCTGGAGAGAAGGAATGGGTGACGTTTCGGTTCTGAAGAAGGGTCTTGACCCGAAACGTTACCCATTCCTTCCCTCCAGAGATGCTGCCTGTCCCGCTGAGTTACCCCAGGTTTTTGTGTCTATCTAAAGAATTTCACTGTTCCTAGCTACATGTGACAATGATGTACCATGGAAACACTGAATATGATACTTTAACATAATTGTGGGGAATTCATTGGTTCGGCTCAACTGATTAAATCCCTAAATTACGAAGGCTTCTTCTGCACTTTTCCCTTGATTTGAATGGGAGATTGATAGTGGTGTGAGTCTCCAACGGACACCCCGGCAAGCTGAACATGCAGAGCGGTGTCGAAGGTCGATTATAACAGCTCGTACTAGGGTAAATAATAACAGCGATGGCATTTAATCAATAGTGTGCAACAATTATTTACATATATTTAAGAGAAGTCCAGTGGACTTGTTATTGCCATTGTTCTTTGGAGGTAATCGGTATGAACATGATTTAGAAGTCAGTGGGGATATTTTTGTCTGCAATATCGTCCGTCTGTACCTTATAGAACCAGAGAATGTGTCTCCCTTTCTCTCAAAATGGCTCAGGGCTGCTGGGTGATTGATTATCTTATTACTTCACTCCTTCCTCATTTATTTTTCATCTATTTTGCCCCTTGCAAAGAGAATGAATTTACCAATTGAATCTCTAGCTGGGGAGCTGGTATGCACCAGGATGTCACCTCAGCGCACGAGATTCATCGGCAGCTCTTCCTGGAGCTCGTTGGTCACCAATAACAAGTAGGAGGACTCCTGGGAGAGGAACGAAACATTTCCTGGCGAGGTCATGGAACGACGATGGAGACCGCGGTTTATCGCAGGAGCTGAGAGCGTTGGTCAGTGCTTGAATAAAGTCTTAACAAAATCAGGCCAAATCACCATGAATCCAGCTCACTATTCTTGCTCTCCAAAACCATTCTCTTCATCACCCACCATTCACCTACACCATGTAAAGTACAGGTGGAGTCTCAAGTCAAGAGTGGACCATATGTACCAGCATCAGAACAATGAAACACTTACTTGCTGCAACTTAACAGGCCCATAAACGCAATAATAAACAGATGCTGTAAGTCCTTAATCTGCAATACTAAATAACCATAATAGTGCAAAACCACAGTTTGTAGTATCACTAAAGACACAATCCATAGAAGATCAGAGTTGCTGAGGTTAGTGGGAAGAAACTGTTCTTCATCCTGGAGATCGCGGTTTTCAAATTCCTGTACCTTCTTCACGATGGTAGCAGCGAGATGAGAGAGCATGGGCCAGGGTGGTGTGGGTCTTTGATGATGCCGGCTGCCTTTTTGAGGCATCGCCTGCTGTAGGTCCCTTCAATAGTGGGGAGGTCAGTAACTGTGATGGACCGGGCAGTGTCCACCATTCTCCTTCATTCCCGGGCATTCGAGTCACTGAACCAGGCCGTTGTGCAAACAGGCCATTGAGTCAGTTTGCTCTCCACCGTACACCTGCAGAGTTCTATAGAATATCGAGTGACATACTGAATCTTTTCAATCTAGTAGAGACAGAGTTCCAGACCAGGCAGTCACAATGGAACAATTTACAGAAGGCAATTAACCTACAAACCTGCGTGTCTTTGGAAATTGGGAGAAAACCGGAGCACCTGGAGAAAACCCACACGGTCACAAGGAGAGCATACAAACTCCACACACACACACACACACACACACACACACGCACGCACGCACGCACGGACGCACACACGCACGCACGCACGCACGCACACACACACACACACGTAGCACCGGTAGTCAGGATCAAACCTGGGTCTCTTGCACTGTAAGGCAGCAACTCTACTGCTGCACCACTGGGCTGCCCATGTGCCATCTCTCCTCCCTCATTCCTCCTTCGTGCAAAGGGGATCTCCAGTTTACCTGGTCTTTGCCGCAGTCTGTTGTCAGAAAGATCGACTTGCCGAGGTGCTTAATGTCAAGGCAAAGCCTTTCAGCACCCAACTTTTCATTGCCTGTGTACTGCAGTACATTTAGAAAACAGCAAACTCCAGAGTTTTTGCAATAGCCAGTGGAAATCAATCGACAAGTAATGGGCAAATAATTAGAGAGCGAAAGTGAACTTTCCTTTAGCTGAATGGACATTCAATAGTATTGAGTCAGGGGATGGAGTTAATTGAATCATTGGGGGCAGTTCAGCAGCATTAGGATCGTTGCAAATGACCGTTCGCTGGATATGAGCATTGGAAAGAGATAATATTCTCTGCAGTATGAATAGTGAAAGGCCAGGATAGTGGATGCGGAGAGGATGTTTCCACTAATGGGAGAGTCTAGGACCAGAGGCCATAGCCTCAGAATAAAAGAACGTACCTTTAGAAAGGAGATGAGGAGGAATTTCTTTAGTCAGAGGGTGGTGAATCTGTGGAATTCATTGCCACCGAAGGCTGTGGTGGCCAAGTCATTGGGTATTTTTAATGCACAGTTTGACAGATATTTGATTAGCACGGGTGTCAGGGGTTATGGGGAGAAGGCAGGAGAGTGGGGTTGAGAGGGAAACATGGATCAGCCATGATTGAATAGTGGAGTAGACGATGGGCCATATAACCTAATACTGCTCCTGTAACTTATGAACAGCAACGTGAACAATCAAGCTGCCAGAGGAAGCAGTTGAGGCAGGTACTAAAACAATATTTACAAGACCTTTAGATAGGCGCAAAATGCTGGAGTAACTCAGCGGGACAGTCAGCATCTCTGGAGAGAAAGAATGGGTGACATTTCGGGTCGAGACATTTCTTCAGACACAAAACGTCACCCATTCCTTCTCTCCAGAAATGCTGCCTGTCCCACTGAGTTACTCCAGCATTTTGTGTCTATCTTCAGTTTAAACCAGCATTTGCAGTTCTTTCCTACACACTTAAAAGACCTGGGCGGCACGGTGGCGCAGCGGTAGAGTTGCTGCCTTACAGCGAATGCAGCGCCGGAGACTCAGGTTCGATCCTGACTACGAGCGCCGTCTGTACGGAGTTTGTACGTTCTCCCCGTGACCTTCGTGGGTTTTCTCCGAGATCTTGGGTTTCCTCCCACACTCCAAAGACGTACAGGTTTGTAGGTTCATTGGCTGGGCAAATGTAAATATTGTCCCTAGTGGGTGTAGGATAGTGTTAGTGTGCGGGGATCGCTGGGCGGCGCGGACCCGGTGGGCCGAAGGGCCTGTTTCTGCACTGTATATCTAAATCTAAATCTGTGGGCAAATGGGATAAGCTTAGATACGACATCTTGCTCAGCATGGGTTGAAGGGCCTATTTCCATGTAGTCTAACCATAAAATGGCAGCCCTGTAAATTTGTATTGATCAGTTGACAACAAATTGGATTCTTTTTTTTGGAATCCATGGTCCCTAAATAACAGCATCTATAGGTGCAAGTCTTGTGGCCAGGAATACCTGTATTAAGTGCAAGATGTGGCATTCAAAAAGGTTTTAAGAATATAGAATATAGAAAAATATTGCAGGAACAGGGCCTTCATCCCACAATGTCGGTGCCAAACATGATGCCAAGCTGAAGTAATCTCCGTTGCCTACACATGATCCATTTCCCTCCACTGCCTCCATATCCATGTGCCTGTCTAAAAGCCTTTTAAATGCCACTATCTTTATCTGCCTCCACCACCATCCCTGGCCGCGCATTCCAGGCACCCACAACCCTCTGTGTAGAAAACTTGCCACGCACACCTCGTTTAACCATTGCCCTTTCACATTCAAGCTATGCTCTCTAGTCTTTGACATATCCACCCGGGGGAAAGGTTCTGATTGTCTACCCTATCTATGCCTCTCATAATTGTCTATGCTTCCATCAGGTTTTAGTTTTAAATCCGAATCCGCACCGACCAGCGATCCCCGCACATTAACACTATCCTACATACACTAGGGACAATTTACACTTATAACAAACCAATGAACGTACAAACGTCTTTGGAGTGTGGGAGGAAACGGAAGGTCTGGGCGAAAACCGAAGCAGTCACGTTGAGAACGTACAAACTCCGTACAGACAGCACCTGTAGTCACACGGTCTCCCCTCAGCCTCCGCCACGCGAAAGAAAACAATCCAAGTCTGTCCAACTTCTCCTTGTAGCTCAGTACATTCGAAGCCAAGCAACAATCTAGTAAAGCTCTTCTGCACCCTCTCCAAAGCTTCCACATCCTTCCTGTAATGGGGCGACCTGAACTGCACACAATACTCCAAATGTGGTCAGACCAAAGTCTTATCGAGCTGCATCATGACTTCCTGTCTCTTCAACTCAATCTTTGATGTTAAAAATGATGGCAATGATATTGGTATCTAACAAAATAACACATTAATATCAGATAGATGAAGCCCTCTCTTCTGCATTCAGTGACATGCTCAAAGTGTCAACAAACACTGTTTACAGCTTTATTAACGGAGCACCGATGAAACATTCATTCAGTTCATCAGCTGGAAGTGATTTGGTGAATTAGAATTTACATAATGAGAATGGGTAGGAGGCGAGTTGATATTCGGGACTAATACTGAATAGGGTTCAGTCATAACGAGTTACATTCAGCAAACCTGGGATTTGACACATTAGGATTCTGTATAATACAATTTGTACATTTGAATTCTATGCTGTGGGACTAAATGGAATTTAATAACACTGGAATTATGCACAATGGAAGCAAATTTGACTTGGTACATTCAAATGCTGCTTAAATGAAAGTAAGTAGGAACCATAACCTTTAATTTTAGACGAGTTGTGATTGGGATTTGATATTATAAGATTAAATGTATAATGAATAAGTTGGCTTCAGTACATTAACTCTATACCATGGGAGATGGGTCTCAGTACATTATAAAGCTAACTGCACCAGACTAAGAGGAAAGGCTGGGGCCCATGCCAAAGGAAGCTACTGTGCGATTCTTTCATATGAAACTCTTGCTAATTCTATGGGATAGTGCATATAGGATCGGCAACACGGCATTCCCAGTAATATCCCAGCTTGGAATCTGGTGATGGATCGATTGTCATTTGGATGAGATAGAGCATGGAACAGTGTGGCATGGAACAGGCCCTTCAGCCCACAATATCTGTGCTGAACATAATGCCAAGATAACTTACATGTGATACATATCCCTCCATTCCCTACAGATCCATGTGCCCATCTAAAAGCCTCGTAAATACCACTACCATTTCTGCCTCCACCACCACACCTGGCAGCACCTTCCAGGTACCTATGGAAAAAATCTGACCCATTTTACCTTAAAACTATGACCTCTCATTTTTGACATTTCCATCCTGGGGAAAAGATTCTGACTGTCAACCCCATCTATGCCTCTCATTATTTTGTGTACTTCTATCAGGTCTCTGCTCAACTATCTCCGGAATTGCAGAGAAAACAATCCAAGTTTACCGAATCTCTCCTTGTAACTAGTATAACCTAGTCCAAGCAGTATGCTGGTAAACCTCATCTGCACCCTCTCCAAATCCTCCACATCCTTCCTGTAATTGGGCGACCAGCACTGCACCCATACCTCAAATGTGGCTCAAGCAAAGTCCTTTCAGGCTGCATCATGACGTCCTGAATCTTATACTCAATGCCCTGACAAATGAAGGCAAGCATGCCTTAAGCCTTCTCCACTACTCTGTCTGAAGAGAGGTCTGGACCCAAAACGTCACCCATTCCTTCTCTCCAGAGATGCTGTCTGTCCCGCTGAGTTACTCCAGCATTTTGTGCCTATCTTCGGTGAAAACCAGCATCTGCAGTTCCTCCCTACACTTCCCTGCCCCTCTCTCTTGGGTTGCCACTTTCAGGGAGCTATGAAGTTGCACCCAAGATCTGTCTGCACATCATGCATAAAGGATGCAAAATAATTCTACCGTGGAGAAGAGTTACCTAGCTGTGCAGGTCAGTACTAAATCCACACTGATAAGAACTGATTATATGGTAATTACCAAATTGTTATTTGCGGGAGCTTGATGGATACAAATGAACTACCACTGATATGACACAAGGTGCTGGAGAAACTCAGCAGGTCAGGCAGCATCTCTGGAGAAAAAGAATGGGTGCCGATTCAACTTGGGACTGCGATGCTGCCAGGCCCGTTGAGTTACTCCAGCACTTTGTGCCTGTCTTTCGTATGAACCAACATCAATTCTTTGTTTCTACCACAGATATGATATTTAATTGGTGGAAAAGCACTTTGACCTGTCCTGAAATGGACACAGAAAGTGGTATTAAAAATGCAAGGCTTTAGCTCATGAAAAGATAGACTAGTTAAAACATTCTTTTGGCAAAGTTGGCTACCTCTCTTCTGGGGCTGTTTTTAAACTAAAACATTGCTCTTTACCTAATGGATGAAATGAGTTGGAATTTAATATTCTCAGAATGTTCGTTCCATTAAAATGGAACAGAAACAATTTGTGACTAACCTCAGGGGCATTGAAGATGGCAGAAGTCAGATTGTAAGCCTGAATCCAAAGCTGTTTGACTTTCTCGTTCAACCCAGCAAAAAGAACAGGTCTGAACTAAATGAATTCTCAATTGGGAGTCTGCTGATGATATTAATAAAACCATAAATTCCAAAAGCATGCAGAAGGAAAGGACGTGTATCTTTATCAAAAAGGTAAAGCCATATATATATATCTAAAAGCCATATATATATCATCTAAAAGCCATATATATAATCTAAAAGCCATATATATAATCTAAAAGCCATATATATAAATATATATATATATATATATATATATATATATATATATATACAAGAGATATAGATGATGATTTAGCTATAAATATATATATATGTATAAATATATATATATAAATATATATATATATATATATATATATATATATATATATATATATATATATTTATACATATATATATTTATAGCTAAATCATCATCTATATCTCTTGTTTCCCTTTCCCCTGACTAGTCTGAAGATGGGTCTCGACCTGAAATGCCATCCATTCCTTCTCTCCAGAGATGTTGCCTGTCCCGCTGAGTTACTCCAGCTTTTTGTGTCTATCTTATACATATATTTATATATATCCATGAACTGTGCTCACCTTTCAGAGATTTTTTAAGCTCAGATAATACATAGTATTAGCAATATTCATGATTACCTCGTTGACTGAATGGCCGCATTGACTTTATTAAACAATATCTATAATTCACAAGGCACGTGTAATTTAACGTTTTGATGGTGGGGAGGTGAGTACTCTTGATTGTCGGGGCACTGTCCACCACTTATTGTAATCTTCTTCTCTCCTCGGCATATGAGTTGCCAACCCAAGCCTCTACCGTACCCTGTAGAAATTCAAGAGGGTATTCATTGACATATGAAGTAATAATAAGACTGGCTTAGGTGGGGCATAGTGGTCGGCATGAAAGAGTTGGGCTAAAGGGCCTGTTTCCGTGCTGTATGACTGTATCAAATTGTTATCTTAGAATCTATTGCAAATATAAATTGAACGCAATTAGATGCAAGTAATGTATACCATAAGGCATAGGAGCAGAATTAGGCCATTTGGCCCATCGAGTACGCCATTCAATCATGGCTGATCTATCTTTCCCTCTCTACCCCATTCTACTGCCTTCCCCCCCGTAACCCTTACCATTCAAGTATCTGCCAATCTCTGCCTTAAAAACACCCAATGGCTTGGCCTCCGCAGCCGTCTGTGGCAATGAAATCCACAGATTCACCACCCTCTGGCAAACAAAAATTTCTCCTAATCCCCATTTTAAAGGCACGTCCTTTTATCCTGAGGCTGCGCCCTCTGGTCCTAAACTCTCCCACTAGTGGAAGCATCCTCTCCACATCCACTCTACCCAGGCCTTTGGAAGCAATTTGGCTTCATGTGACATTCTGCGCACAGGCAAAATCTGGACGCACTTTGCATTTTCTCAGAAGGAAAATCAGGCTGACAAAGACTGTCCATGGGTTTTCTTAAACTGCTTTTTAATAATGCACGAAATATTATTTCTGTGCCTGTGAAATAATGAAAGGATTCTTATTTGGAAGAGTCTGTGACAGAAAAGCTGTACATCATTAAAAAAATTCCACCATTACTTGCGTTGAATGTTCCCCTAAAAGCCTCTATTGGAAAGTCAGAATGATTAACAGTCTGTGGTAATATCCGTTGATTTGAAACTGTTTATTCAATTGGAATAACCCAGCGATATTAACTTGTACAATATAAAATAAAACTTAAATAAACAAACATTTTCCTTTCTATTGAAGATATTTTTATCTTAATGTAATTGCCTCAAGGCAATTAACAGAAATTACTCAGTTAGTATTGTGCACACTTCAACCCGTGATGTTTCTAACATTTTCTTTCCCCGTAATTAATAACTCTGCAATTGTGAATACAGGGAAAATAAATGGGAAAATATTAATTCTTCTGAAAATGAGAGTTTAGTGTTGTGCACTCAGGGGCACCTGGGACTTAAGACTTTGTCGGACTCTATGGATTTTTGAACAGCAGCATCATAATTTCTTGTTCACCAGACTGCAATGGTCTAATTGTGGCCATAAATTTTCTGCGCTTCTCTGCATAAAAATTCAGCAGAGCCATTTACAAGAAGAGAGAAGGGGAGGGGGGGGATGCTAAATGCAAATATTAAAATAAGATTCATTGATTTTATTCGGGAAAGTATGACTGTCAGAAGCTGTAGAGAATACTCACGCTCGGATGGATGGGGTTAAAAGGTCAGGCCCTCATGAATGTCAATCCACCAGGCACAAAGGTAGACTGTCTACACAAAGCATGCCGAAGCCAGGGCCTTCCATTTGTATCTTTGCTATTTACGAGAAACCCATAAACAATTAAGCATTAGCTTACAATTTTTCTCTTTCAGGAATGCAAAAGGCAATAAATGACTCCAATGCTGATTTAAATGCTGTGGACAGAGGCCAAGGCATTCAATTAAACTACGTCAACAGTTATTGCTGAGTTCAGATGAAATAGAAGTGATTGCTGTTGTATTAGATTTCAATAAAATTTGTATGATACATTTGAAAAAAAGTAACCTAAATGGCATTTTGATTGCTGTACATTATTTGTAGTTCCTGTGTAGCAGAATTTTGACAATTTTAAATATCTTTCCCGGTCCCATTCAAAACAAAAGGGTCGCTGTTAATGCCTCTGATGATATTTGAACAGTTACATTTACATCCAATATATACTGAGATTGTCAACTCCATTGATCAATTACCAGAAAGCACAAATAATGGCAGTAAAATTTGCCTGGGCCCAGGACAGGGATACAGTCACAAAGAAACTTCATCCATGCCTATACTTTGTTAAAATATTGAGGGGATTCAATTTGTCGATGAATACTCTGTCAATCTTCTACAGGACTGCTTGCATCACGCCCTGGTTCAGCAACTTGAACGCCTAGGGACGAAGGAGACTACCGAGAGTAGTGGACACTATCTCTGACAGTACCTATCACAGGTACTGTCCTCTCCACCATCGATGGGATCTTCAGGAGGTACTGCCACAAAAAGGCCATCAATTCTATCAAACACCCACACCACCCTGACCATGCTCTCATCTCCCCGCTACCATCGGGAAGAAGGTACAGGAGCCTGAGAACCATGACCACTGGCTGAAGAACAGGTTCTTCCCAACAACAATCAAAGGCTCTTGATCACACACAACATTAACCTCAGCACTTGTGATCTTCTATGGATTGTGTCTTGGGTGGCACTATGGACTTTAATTTTGCGCAATTCCGATTACCTAGTTATGCTGATTATCAATGTATTATATTATTGATTATTGTACATTTATTTATGTGTTATTGCATTAATGGGCCTGTTAAGCTACAGCAAGTGAGGATTTTATTGTTCTCCTGCCAGCATATATGAAAATTATGTGCTCTTGACTCAGAGTCTTGGAGTCATACAGTGTGGAAACAGGTCCTTCGGCCCAACTTGCCCACAGCGACCATCATGTTCCATCTACACTAGTCCTACCTGCCTTTCCTATCCATGTACCTGTCTAATTGTTTCTTAAATGTTGCAATAGTCCCTGCCTCAACGACTTCCTCTGGTGGCTCGTTCCATAAACGCACCACACTTTGTGTAAAAAAGTTACCCTTCGGATTCCTATTAAATCTTTCCCACTTCACCTTAAACCTATTTCCTCTGGTTCTCAATTCCCCTAATCTGGACAAGAGACTCTATGCGTCTACCCGATCTATTCCTCTCGTGATTTTACACACCTCTATAAGTTCAACCCGCATCCTCCTGTGCTCCAAGGAATAGAATCCCAGCCTGCTCAACCTCTCCCTATAGCTCAGACCCTCGAGTCCTGGCAACATCCTCGTAAATCTTCTCTGTACCCTTTCCAACTTGACAACATATTTTCTGTAAAATGGAGCCCAGGACTGAACACAATACTCTAAATGTGGCCTCACCAATGTCTTATTTAACTGCAACATGACCTCCCAACTTCTATACTCAATACTCTGACTGGTGAAGGCCAATGTGCCCAAAGCCTTTTTGACCACCCTATCTACCTGCGACGCCACCTTCAAGGAATGATCGTGAGGGCTTTATCTGATTTAAGCCCCTTCTCAAACACGCTGTGATAAGCAGGTTAGAAGGACTGAACCATGTGAGCAAACCCACCCCTCGCTCAAAAAAAAACAGTTTTGTAGGGAATTGGAAACTTGTGGGTTACAAATGTCATTACCATTTGGTAATTCGGTTTCCCGAGAAACATTCTCTATTCCTCAGAGACAGCAGTGTAACAACTCATAGACGCAAGGTACAAGTGGTTCTGATGATATTCAATGATAGGAGTAAACCTGTTCAATCATTTCTGTTTGTACTGAAGTAAAACAAAAACTAGGAAATGATAACTCAATTTTACTTTATTAATATGGCATTTTTATCCAGGGTGGCCAATTTATATTCAATTTCACTCTATCACTAGGCTCGGTTAGTAAATTGAAAACAAATATAAAAGAATAGGGAAAGATTTCCTTGGCATACAGTGAAATTGTGAACAAATCTTTTACAAGCAGTTTTACAATTTCATTATACTAGGTTCATAGAGGAAATATTCTGCCCGTTATGTTGCTACAATATTAATATAAGACAATATAATTCTACATTGTTAACAGTTTGCAGTGATTTTTTTTATCAGTATTTTTCACTCACTGCAGATCAGTCAAGCCTTTATCAGCTCCAGACCTGTCTTTTAGAAAATGGATTTTTAACCTCCTTAACAAAAAAAAATAATAATATATTAAAAGTGGTAGCATCTGCATATGCTGATATTTCTGTGTCTACAAGTGCCAAACAGATTTTTAATGTACATCTTTTTAAAGAGGAACGGCTCAAGGATATAATCTTGTGGTATTCAAAAGAATACCAATTGAAGGAAAAACGTTGTTCAAAAAATAGATGTTTTGAGGGTGGCACAGTGGCACAGCTGATAGAGCCACTGCCTCACAGCGCCAGAGACCCAGGTTTGATCCTGACTTCAGGTGTTCTCTGTCTAGAGATTGCACATTCTCTCTTTAACCGCGTGGGTTTAATCCGGATGCTCCGGTTTCCTCCCACATTCCAAAGACATGCGGGTTTGTCTGAAGAAGGGTCTCGACCCGAAACGTCACCCATTCCTTCTCTCCCGAGATGCTGCCTGACCTGCTGAGTTACTCCAGCATTTTGTGAATAAAGCGGGTTTGTAGGTTAATTGGCCTCTGTAATTTGCCCCTCGTGTGTAAGGAGAGAATGAGAAGATGGGATAGCATAGAACTCGTGCAAACGGGTGATGGATGGCTAGTGGGCTCGGTGGGCTGTAGGACTTGTTTCCATGTTGCACTTTTCCAATCAATACTCAACCATTCAATCTCAATTTTACTCATAACAGTGGATTTTTCATGTTTCTGACACGTAATGAGCCTGTTGTCACAGAGGTCTTGATAATCTCACCTCTCATCCCCTCATCAACCCATGAATCTTGCTTAACACACGATAGAGCTTCCCTTGTCAACAACCGCTTGAACTGCAAACATTATCCAGAACGCATTAATCACTCAGATTAAAAAGCAACACAATGGCTGTACCCGGAGTCTCCAATGCCCCAGATTATATATAAAGCAAATAAGAGGGTTTTTTTTAAGAGTGCAAAATCATGTTTAAGTTGTTTATGGAAGGGACGGAGTTACAAGTGGCAAGAACCAGGCTCACTTATTTTGATGTATCATGTGCCCATGGATTTTCTGCTCATTTTTGCTGTCTTTATAAATGATTGAGAAACAGCTGCTCACTGTTGCTCGTGGCCAGTATCCCTAAAGGAATATATGGCCAGCAGTCACACTGCTGTGGTGTACAGGAAGAGCTGTGTGGTAAAGTCACTGGTGTATGTGCTGAGTCAGTATACAACCTGCTGCTGTTACTGTATAGGGTATTTCATACAATGACCGGGATTGCATTTATGGGCAATTCCTTCACCTAACCCAAAGGTGCAGTTATTGAAAACATACCTATCATGGAAGAAGAAATCATTTCAAATGCTGCCTCTTTTTTTTAAAGTTGAAGGACTGCATTGGCAAATTTGCGTTCCCTCGGTGTGGAACAACACGTAGATGGTAGAAAACACACAAAGGGCTGGAATAGCTCAGCGGATCAGGCAGAACATGGTCATTCCAATCTGAAGAAGGGTCCTGACTCGAAAAGTCACCTATGAATGTTCTTCAGAGATGCTGCCTGACCTCTTGAGTTACTCCTGCTCTTGGTGTCATTTTATGTAAAGCAACATCTGCAATTCTTTGTGTCTACAAATAAATAGAAGAATTCAGTACAGGGAGGTCATTTGGAAAATAGGGTGAGTACTAAAAGTCTAAAAAATTAAATATCTTAAAGACAAATGTTGAAAATGGAAATGCATATTCATTCAATTATAGAGGCATGGAGCCACACAGCAGGAGAACTGGCCTTTTTGCCCAACACGTCCATGTCAGTCAAGATGCCCCATCAAGCTCATCCCATTTGCCCACATTTGGCTTATATCCCTCTCCTTTTCACTATCCAAATGTCTTTTAAATAGTGAGTCCCTTCCTCAACCACCTCCTCTGGCAGCTCATTCCATCTACCCACCCACACTCTGTGTTAAAAAAAATTGCCCCTCAGGTTCCTACCCTTCTCACCTTAAACCTATATCCTCTGGTTCTTGATTCCCCTTATCTATTCCCCTCATGATTTTATACAACTCTATGAGATCAACCCCTCATCCTCCTGCGCTCAAAGGAATAGTCCTAGCCTGCCCAACCTATATTTGTAGCTCAAACCCTGGAGTCCTGGCAACATCCTGGTAAATCTTTCCTTTCCACCCAAGCTCTTCTGTCCACACAACGAACATCTCCCATCTTTAGACTGAATCTGACACCCTATCTATTCCCCTTGTGATTTTATAAACCCGTCAGCATCCTATGCTCCAAGGATTAAAGTCCTAGCCTGCCCTTTAGCTCAGGCCCTGAAGTGCTGCAAATATCCTCACAGAGCCGATCACATTTGTTGAGGTTAGAGTTGGGCAGTGTTCACGAGCCTGATGGGTTGTTGGGAAGAAGCTGTTCTTGAACCTGGAGATCAGGCTCCTCCTGTGCCTTCTTCCCGATGAATATTCACTCTGTTTAAAATCGCTACAAAGAAATGAAACACACTCAAATGTAATTAAAAGATAATCACTAATTTGGCACTTAACCATCCAAAGTGAGAGAATGCATTTGATGATATAATAATAATAATGAGAAATGTTGCTGTTCCCTTCAGTGGAAGATACTACGTGTCTGACCTTTTCTGAGAACTGCAAAAGATTCATTATTGTTCTCTTGAATTGAAAGCATGTGAAGCAAAGTTTTGGATAGCAATTCATGATAATGGAAGAGGGTTTTCTAGTTGTGTGTGCTGACCCCATAGTCTTGTACCAGGTTGAAAGCATTTCCCAATGTTTCTCCCCCTTTTATTACCCTCGCTGTTTCATTTCATTTAACTTCTCACCAGATGAACATCCAGTTCCCTTTAAGACCAACAATTTAAAAAAATCCAAATATCTATTCCCCTCTGGGAATTAATGTTTCTTTTTTAATCTTTAACTTCAGTAAAGGTAGTTACAGTTTGTGCTTTAGTCGAGATATGACTGATATTTAAGATGCTTTTCGATAGGTACTTGGAAGTGAATATGGATCATGTGCAGGCAGTTGAGAGCATTAATTTGGCATCATGCTTGGCACAAACAATGTGGGCTGAAGGGCCAATTCCTGTGCTGTACTGTTCTATGTTCTATATTCTAATATGGAGAATAGCACGATATCAGCACAGCTCATAATCTTCTATTTGTTTTGGAAAAACAATTAGGCATTTGAGCTACGAGGAATTGCAATTGTTGGAATCTTGAACAAAACGCAAAGTGCAGCAGTAACTCAGCAGATCAGGCAGCATCTGTGGAGGAGAGAACGGACAGACGATGTTTCGGGTTCGGACCCTTTATCAGACTAAGGGGTCTGAAAAAGGGTCCTGATCTGAATCATCGCCAGTCCGTTCTCTCCTCCACAGATGCCGCCCGAGCCAAACTTTGTGTTTTGCTTAAGAAGTTGAGCCAATCTGTACAACTGAATGAAGCCTGAAATGAAAATTAAAATCAGAAATTCCTGGAAATATTCAGCAGGTCAGGCAGAGAAATAGGCGATATTTCAGACTGATGATCTTTCATTAGTACGGAGGCAACAACGATTGGAAAACAAAAGTGTTTTAAATTGCAGAGAAAGGGGAGGAAGCACCTGTGGTAGGGAGAGACTGATTGACATAAATGGGGGAACGGGCTGGTGGTGGAGGGATGTGGTGATGCTTTAATAATCGCAGCTGATCTGACGTTGTGGGGGAAATGGAAATGGAAAAGAATTGCATTGTTCCGTTTTGGGACATATGACAATGAAACACTCTTGATCTTGGAGAGGCAAATGAACATTGAGAAAGCAAAAGGAACAAATGCTGACATTAAGTGACACAGAATATTGCAAATGTTGGAAATCTGAAGCGAAAACAAAGAATGCTGGTATGCTCAATGTATGGGATCCTTCATTGCTTCTACTCTGGGGCTGTAGAGAGCATCCTGTCCGGCAACATTACAGTCTGGTTTGGGAACAGCTCTGCCCAGGACAGGATAGCCCTGCAGAGAGTAGTGCGTTCGGCAGAACGCACCATGGGAACTACACTCGTCCCCCTGCAGGACCTATACATCAGGAGGTGCAGATCCAGAGCAAGCAAGATCATGAGGGACCCCTGCCACCCCAGTAACGGACTGTTCCAGATGCTACGATCAGGCAAACGCCTCCGCTGTCACGCTGTGAAAACGGAGAGGATGAGACGGAGCTTCTTCCCACAGGCCATCAGGACTGTCAACTTTTATAACCCCAGAGACGAAATTTTTGTCGACAATAATAGTAACTTATTAACTTTATTTATATGCT
This sequence comes from Rhinoraja longicauda, assembly GCF_053455715.1. Lineage (NCBI taxonomy): Eukaryota > Metazoa > Chordata > Chondrichthyes > Rajiformes > Arhynchobatidae > Rhinoraja > Rhinoraja longicauda. The sequence continues at coordinate 60,466,949 of NC_135958.1, forward strand.
GTAACTGTAATTCTTTTTGTGCACAACCCGCAGGCATTGCCACTTTCATTTCACTGCACATCGTGTATGTGTATGTGACAAATAAATTTGACTTGACTTGACTTGACTTGGGGCGCAGGGATCGAGTTGCTGCCGTCCAGCGCCAGAGACCCAGTTTCGATCCTGACCACGGGTGCTGTTTGTACACTCTCTCTGGGACCACGTGGGTTTTCTCCAGGTTTGTTCCCACGCTCTAAAGATGTACAGGCTTTTAGGATGATTGGCTTCGGTAAAAATTGTAAATTGTCCCTAGTGTGTAGGATAGTGCTAGTGTACAGGGTTATCGCTGGTCAGCACGGATTCCGTGGACCGAATGGCCTGTTTCCACGCTGTAAGTCTAAAGTCTAAACATCATCAACATTTGTAAAGAGAAAAGCAAAGATTAATGTTGTAGGGTTTTTTGACATAAACTGGAAAGGCTGGTTATCTGAAACTAGAGTTTAGGGTTTAAAATCTCTTCTGAAAATCTACCACATTACCTAATTATCAAGCATAGCAAAGGCCAATTGATCACTGATATTCCACCAGACCAAAAATAGGGTTGTTGTCACCTGTTCCACTGAATAAGATACATCCAGGACTCCAGGCAAATTAATACATTGGATCAATGGAAGTAGAGTTGGTATTGTTGGTAAAACGCTGAAGACTAATATATAATCATTAACAAATGTGAATTTGAACTGCAATATGTTTTGCCTGAGATCATTTAGCAGCAAATTACCGGGGAGTAATATCTTTGAGTTTTAAATTTTGATTAATATGACTTTTTTTTGCCCACTTTTGAGATTTTCTCAGCCAAAGAGTACAAGTCAGCAAAGAGTGAAATATATCGTTGAAGGAATTCACAAATGCCCTCAGTGCTAAAATGAAAAAAAACTGGCTGTAGGCAAAATTTAATCCTTTCCAAAATTATTTTTATTTAAGATTTATTCTGTTATTTTTATTTGAAATGTATTACCTTTAAAAAAAATTAAATCTTATTTTAAATGTATTCTGCTCAATCGGGATGTTTTTAATTGATTCCGTTCAAAGGTGTTTTGTCAACTTGGTAGGGTATTTTGCCTCTCAGGTGTAGACTAACGTGTGCCTCTGAGAGGACTCTTGATGAGTTACATATTGCCTTCTGCTGTTCTCTCCACCTACGGCACACGGTGAAGTCAAACCTAAAGCTCTGGGACATGCTCGGTATAACCACAATGCCTTCCCTCCTGCTGCCTTCTGGAATATTCCCCTTTGTGTAAATAGGGTTCAGCCTTCAACCCAAATAACGAAGAAATGAACAGGCCACTACAAGGTAGCACAGTGGCACGGCGGGTAAACCTGCTGCCTCACAGCGTCAGAGACTCACGACCTCGGGTGCTGTCTGTGTGGAGATTGCACGTTCTCCCTGTGACGGTGTAGGTTTCCTCCGGGTGCTCCGGTTTCCTCCGGGTGCTCCGGTTTCCTCCAATATCCCAAAGACGTGCGGGATTGTAGGTTAATTGTCCTCTGCAAGGTTGCCCCTAGAATCTTGGGAGTGGATGAGAAAGTGGGGTAACATAGAACTAGTGTGAGTGGGTGATCGATGGTCGGCGTGGACTTGATGTGCTATACTGATTCCACGCTGTATCTTGCAATCAATCAAATCTCAATCAATTGTCCTTTCCCAATGTATAACAGATTGTGCCACCGTTTGCACGGTTATATAAAATACTGTTGGAGAATTCAATTATGGTCGAGAGGTTTTCCCTGTTAGCAAAAAGTTCGATTAGCAGTTATTTTCTAAGGCATTTTCAATGATTAAGAGTTTCATATTCATGCTGGCCAGCCTATTCTCTCAGTTTTAATTTTTTTGTCCATTGACAGCTGTTAAGACAAGTTGATTAAATGTGCTGAAATAAAATGGAGAATATGCTGTTTTAGACTGTGAATGTTGAGGTGTATGATGTTAATATGAATGAAACACACAGAGAACCATCCTCATAGAATAGAGAATATGTATGGGCTCACAGTGGGTGCCGGAGGTTGGTCGAGGATGCACCGCCGTGGCAAAGAGGGACACAGCGTGGGAGGGGCCGAGACAGAGGGTTACAGCGGGGGGGGGGGGGGGGCGAGACAGAGGGTCACAGCGTGCGGGGGGGGGCGAGACAGAGGGACACGGCGTGGGGGGGAGGCGGAGACAAAGGGACACGGTGTGGGGGGGGGTCTGAGATAACGAGGGACACGGTGTGGGGGGGGCCGAGACAAAGAGGGACACGGCATGGGTGGGGGACCGAGACAGAGGGACACGGTGTGGGGGGGGGGCTGAGACAGAGGGACACGGTGTGGGGGGGGCGAGACAGAGGGACACGGTGTGGGGAGGGGCTGAGACAACGAGGAACACGGTGTGGGGGGGGCCGAGACAAAGAGGGACATGGCATGGGGGAAGACCGAGACAGAGGGACACGGTGTGGGGGGGGGCTGAGACAGGGACACGTTGTGGGGGGGGCGGAGACAGAGGGACACGGTGTGGGGGGGGGAGGGCGGAGACAGAGGGACACGGCGTGGGGGGGGCTGAGACAGGGGGACACGGTGTGGGGGGGCGAGACAGAGGGACACAGTGTGGGGGGGGGCGGAGACAGAGGGACGGTGTGGGGGGGGCTGAGACAACGAGGGACACAGTGTGGGGGGGCGGAGACAGAGGGACACGGTGTGGGGGGGCGGAGACAGAGGGACACGGTGTGGGGGGGATGGAGACAGAGGGTCACGGTGTGGGGGGGGGGCCGAGACAAAGAGGGACACAGCGTGGGAGGGGCCGAGACAGAGGTTCACTAAACGGAACTAAGCTAAGCAAAAAACAAAGTGCTGGAGTACAGCTCCTATGCAAGTACTATCACAACATTTAAAAGATATACAGTCTATGCACATCTATCTATGTATATCTACCTATCTATGTATATATATATATATCTATATACATATATCTATCCATCTAAGATAGACACAAAAAGCTGGAGTTGTCAGCAGGTCAGGCAGCATCTCTGGAGAGAAGGAATGGGTGACATTTCAGGTCGAGACCCTTCTTCACAGCTTTTTGTGTCGATCTTCAGTTTAAACCTACATCTGCAGTTCCTTCCTTCATCTATTTATCTTTCTATCTCCTCAGTACAAAGACTCTGGTTATGTCTGATGCGGCAGTTTGATTTCACAACCATTGGACCATTGCTGGCATTTTTAAATGTAGATATATTGTGAGATTCCCCTCCTCGTCACGGTATCTCAGTGTAATTCATATCTATTGCACAGTGGGAAAGCATATTAGAGGAAATAAACTTTGGCAGCAAAGACTTGGGTGACGCAGAGGCACAGCCCGGAGAGCTGCTGCCTCACAGCTCCTGAGAGCCCGGTTCAATCCTAAACTTGGGTGCTGTCAATGGGGGGGTTTGCACGTACTCCCTGTGACCGCATGGGTTTCCACCTGCTGCTCAGGCTTGTTCCCACATCACAAAGATGTGTGGGTTTGTAGGTTAATTGGCCTCTTGTAGAGGGTGCGTGAAAAGGGCCCGGGCCCTTAAGGATAGCGGAGTCAGGGGGTATGGGGAGAAGGCATGAACGGGATACTGATTGAGAATGATCAGCCATGATCACATTGAATGGCGGTGCTGGCTCGAAGGGCCGAATGGCCTCCTCCTGCACCTATTGTCTATTGTCTAATCAAGACGAGGACCCAGGCAAATTCCGTAGAGGCTTTTATTACACACAGCACACTACTCTCCGCTTCAGTGAGAGACTGAAGACTGGTCTCCCGCCAAAATCCCTGCTACTTATCTCCGTAGCTGGGAGCCGCCCCCGGACCTGTCCATCACGTGCTGGAAGGTTCGATGTGGGAGTGGCCTGACCCTTGGGAGCCGCCACACTCTTAACATTGCCCCTAGCATGTAAGGAGCGGATGAGAAAGTGGGATAATATAGAATTAGTGTGAACAGGTGATCGATGGTTGGCGTGGACTCGGTGGGCCGAAGGGCCTGTTTCCAGGCTGTATCTCTAAACTAAACTAAACAAAAAACAACGTGCTGGAGCACAGCTCCTTTGCAAGTACTATCACAACATTTAAAAGATATTTGGACAGGTACATGGATAGGAAATGTTTAGAGGGATATGGGCCAAATGCAGGCAGGTGGGACTAGTGTAGATGGGCATCTAGGTCAGTGTGGGAAAGTTGGGCCGAAGGGCCTGTGTCCATGCAGTGTGACTCTATGACTCTGTATCTCAGTGGGTCAGGCAGCATCCATGGAGAGAATGGACAGATGACCCTTCTACGGATCATTCTACTGGTGATCAGTCTGAAGAAGGGTCTCGACCCGAAACGTCACCCATTCCTTCTCTCCCGAGATGCTGCCTGACCCGCTGAGTTACTCCAGCATTTTGTGCCACCCTTCTACGGACATGGACTAGGAGTGAAAAAAAGCTGGAAAGGTGAAGTGGGGGCACGACAAAGCCTGGCGAGTGATAGGTGGACACAGGTGATTGGGCGGGAGGGTGGGGAATTGGTAGATGGTTGGAGAACTTGACAAAAGCTGGAGGTGAAAAGGAGAGTTCAGCAGTGCTACAAAGAAGGCATGGATACAATACTGGAATACAGGCAATGTCTTGTTTCCAATTAAGTTAATAGTGCGTTCCCCAGCCATTCCATTTCTTCACTCAATATTTTAGAATGATTAATTTTACCTCTGTGAGAGCATTGCTCTTTTGGTTGTCATACGGTAACTTTAAATAAAACTAATTGTTCTCAAGTTTCACAATGATGCAGCCTCACTGAATCTCTCTCTGTTCTCATCTGCAAGCTCCCCGGAGTGATGGTAATTATAACCCCTTGCTAAATGGTTGAGAGCAAGCAAAGTTGCCTGAAGATGTCAAGAGTTTCAACTGCAAATTAATCATAGATTCATAGAGTCATACAGCACGGAAATAGGACCTTCGGCCCAACTTGCCCATGCCAACCAAGATGCCCCTTCTAGACTAGTCCCACCTGCCCACATTTGGCCCCATATCCGTCTCAACCGTTCCTATTTATGTCAAAATGGAAATATATATTCAATAAGTTATAGAGTCATGGAGTCATACAGTATGGGAACAGGCCTTTCAGCCCAACTTGTCAATACCGACCAAGATGCCCCATTAAAGCACGCCCCATTTGCCCATCTTTGGCCTACATCCTTCTAAACCTTTCCTTTCCACTATCCAAATGTCTTTTGAATGTTGTGATAGTACCTGCCTCAACTACCTCCTCTGGCAGCTCATTCAATATACCCACCACCCTCTCTGTGAAAAAGTTCAGGTTCCTATTAAACCTTGCCCCTCTCACCTTAAACCTATGTCCACTGGTTCTTGATTCCCCTACCCTGGGAAAAAGACTGTATTCACCCTATCTATTCCCCTCATGATCTTACACACCTCAATAAGATCACCCCTCATCCTCCTACACTCCAAAGAATAAATTCCAACCTCTCCCTATAGCCCTGACAATGTCTTTGTAAATCTTCTCTGCGCCCTTTCCAGCTTAACATCTTTCCTGTAGCAGAGTGACCAAAACTGAACACCGTGCACCAAATCCATTGTTTGAACCTTGTCACTAGTTTCTTTGTGAAATTTTAAACACATTTACATTTCCAGATGCAAGGATTCAACTATAATCTGCCCTCTGTTTCTTACCCTTTGCTCTACTGGTGGGCTGGAGGCCCTGCAACAGCCTGGGGCTCGCCTGGAACAGGCCCCATTCATAACAACCAGAGCGCGGACTGGACTTTGAAAATGGAGACAACACATGGCGCCTCTTGGATGCGAGATTAGTAGACTATTTCTGCACAATTTGCTCATCGGGGATCATAATCATAATCCTAATCATAATCACAATTGTAATTTATTAACCAAGTATGTTTTACAACATACGAGGAATTTGGTTTGCCACACAGTCGTACCAAGAAAGCAACAAGTTACACAACTACATAAAAATTTGATATAAACATCCACCACAGCGGCTCCTCCACATTCCCCACTGTGATGGAAGGCAATAAAGTCTTAACTTCTTCCTCCTTTTCTCCCGCGGTCGGGGCTGTCCACAGTTGGGGTGATTGAAGCTCCTGCAGCCGGCGATCAAAGCACCCACATCAGGGCGGTCGGAGCTCCCGTGTCGGCACGGTCGAAGCTCCCGCGGCTTGGAGCTCCCGAAGTCGGTCTCTAACCCGGGACCATGAGCTCCATCTTGTTAAAGTCCACAGGCTCCCACGATTGGAGCTCCAACGTCAATCCCTGGCAAAGGGACCGCCAGCTCACGATATAAGGTCCTGCAGGCTCCCACGGTTGGAGCTCCCAGCGAGAGGCCGCCAGCTCCACGATGTTAGGCTGCAGTGCAGGCGGAGCTACAAAACGGAAAAAGTCACATCTCCGTCGAGGAAAGAGAAAAAAAAGTTTCCCCCACCACCCGCCACCACCTCCCACATAATACCAAACTATAGATAGACAATAGACAATAAACAATAGGTACAGGAGTAGGCCATTCGGCCCCTCGAGCCAGCAGCACCATTCAATGTGATCATGGCTGATCATTCTCAATCAGTTCCCCGTTCCTGCCTTCTCCCCATACCCCCTGACTCCGCTATCCTTAACAGCTCTATCCAGCTCTCTCTTGAATGCATTCAGGGAATTGGCCTCCACTGCCTTCTGAGGCAGAGAATTCCACAGATTTACAACTCTCTGACTGAAAACGTTTTTCCTCATCTCCGTTCTAAATGGCCTACCCCTTATTCTTAAACTGTGGCCCCTGGTTCTGGACTCCCCCAACATTGGGAACATGTTTCCTGCCTAAACTACAACATGCATTTTACAACAAACTAAAAACACAAAGGAA